>NC_065536.1:32496228-32800603 GCF_932294415.1 Quercus robur | reverse complement strand
AGTACTAAAGTTGTTCTATACCACCTGTCGTTTTTACTGCTTAAACAATTTCAGCTTAACCATGCAGTCTCTTTAATAAAACGGTGTTTCGTTGTCCCTTTAAAACAATAATTTTAATAAAAATGGCGGGTCGTCCTCTGAGGATCACATCTGACATCCCATCCAACCGACCCTAGAAAAACAACGGTCACAAGACTAGTAGAGTTTTAGTTTAAATCCTTTTCCTTCGCCAAAAAGAATTAGGAAATTTTGTATCCAAATTTTCACTAGGAAATACTTATTGCTCTCTTCTTCTATATATATTGCTAGTTGTTAACTCTTGATTCTCATAACAAAACATTGATCTCTCGCTCCTGAGAAAACAAAAAAGCCATCACTGTTTTCTTTTAATCTCTCTGTGTTTTTTAGTATTTACTATTCTTTATAGTTATGGGTTCAACCACAAGAAGGGAAAGTTGTGAGATGAAGAAGAAGAAGAAGAAGATGAAAATAGATATTTCTTTGTTAGAGAACATGGGTATTCATGATATGGCAGGGCATACTATTGCTCCCAATTGGACTCCATTTGACGCCTTGGTTGAGGCCTCAATTGTAGCTAGAAAGAAACTTCACAAGTTTCTTAGGCTCTTCGAAGAAAAGTCTCTCAAGAAGCCACTCTCTATGGAAGAAGAAACCCCTATTGTTGTGACATTGCCTATTTGAAACAAGTGATCAAGATTTGGAGACCAGGATGATGATGATGATGATCAAGACTGTTTTTTTTTTTTTTTTTTTTTTTTTTTTACGATTTTGTAAATTCAATTTTGTAAGGTTGAATTTTATCAACCATCTTGTTGGCTTTATTCCGTGCCAAATTTGCTTGTATTTTAGCAATTAGTAACCTTGTATTTAGGTGGGAATCATGTAAGGGTAGTGTGTGAGAGAGTGTGAAGAAATGCTCAAGATTGTGCAAAGAAGCAGGGACTCGCGATTGGATCTCGTGGGTGGCTCGCGGCTTGCAAGCCACTAGAAGTTGCACACATGCCAAGCATGCCAGAAGCTGAAGAGTCACGCCAGCTGTTGCACTACAGGACAAGAGTCCCAGGCTGGCCAGGCCGTTAGCTCGCGGCTTGAACTCACGACTCAACTCAATCGCGAGGCCAAGTCGCCAGAACACCCTGCTTGGGAAAAACTGACTTTTCACATTTCTTCTCACCCTACTATATATATACCCTTACACCCACGATATTCAGAGAGCTTCCAGAGAGAATTTTGAGAGAGAAACCCTAGAGAAAAACAAGATTGATTCATCCACAATCTTCACATAGAGACTTTTCAAATTCCTCTACTCTCTTCCTCTCTATTGTCAGATCCTTGAGATACATTACCAAAACCTTTTCTCACCATACCCATATTTGTGAGAAGGCCATTTGGTGTTTGGGAAGCAGTTAAGAAGGGACCAATTTTATATTGGTTGATGCTATGGTTAAGTAGCGGAATCCGACAAGCTAAAGAAGAAATAGGTTCAGCGTAACCTTGTTGGAGTAGGAGCTTGGAGGGCTTAAGTACATTGGGTAGATTAGGCTTGGAGGGTTTTCTACTGTTTATGTATCCCAAATACATTCTTTAGTGGATTGTTTACCGCTTGGAGGGCGGCGAAGAGGTTTTATGCCAAGGGCTTCGGTTTCCTCTTCAATAACACATCGTGTGTTGTCCTTGTGTTTGTATCTCTCTTCCCTTAATCTTTTCCATTTAATTTCTGCTGTGGATGTGATTTTATTTGGTTTAGATTGTTTATCAATTCTGTTTTAAGCTTATGTTCATATTCCGCACATTAATTGTTTGACATTAAGCTTGAATTGGTAATTTGTAATTTGGGGGTCTAAACGCTCAAGGTGTTTCATACACTTATTGAACTTTCAAATTTTTATTTCAAGGTTGTAATTCAATTCTTTTAGTGGAAAATTGAGTAAGAGCTTGTTAACATTTTACTCAAACGGGTTTGAAATTTGTAGAGAGAACAAAAGCTATTTTGCGGGATTTTCTATATACAGACTGTAGCATGATAATTTGAAGGAATTATTTTTCTTTTCTTTTTTGTTTCATATTAAAAAGATGAATAATCAAAGTATGGATAAGTCTAATATCTATAATAACACTAAGTGAGTCTTTGCAAAAAGCGTAAATTGTTATATTGAAATACCTAAAAGCAAATGGCTTCTCTAAGAAGTTATTATATTCTTAGAATTTTTTCCAACATTTATTTTCCTTGATACAAACAGCATGAAAATGTATAAAACTAATTTTGAATTTTATGTAGTCATTTGTATTAGTTAACCTATCATTGTTTGTCCTAATATTATATATGAAATTTTAATAATGTATCTTAACCATGTATATTACTTCAGTTTAATTCTAGAAAATAAAATAGAGTTCAATGTTAATTTGATCCTCATTTGTGTTCAAAACTGAACCCTATTTGGCACACCAATCAAAATTGATCAATTGGTTTTGATCCCTTCTGTCCATTCTTAGTGAACAACAAAAATTTTTAAGGGGTTTTGGTAGTTTTTACTCAAAAACATGTTTATAAAACTAGCTTTTAAGACTTGGAAGATTTAAAGACATTTTGAAACTTACTTTTGAAAAAAAACTCCAATTTGAAATCAATTTTCCTTTTAAAAACTAGATTTGAAAAACTACTTGGAAAGTTGCCTTCGAATCAAGCCTAAAGATTGATGGGATTTGCAATACTCGCTAGAGAGCTAGCATGCAAAGCCGTATTCAAATAAGAAAAAATTCATATAAACTCAAGCTTGTACATGTAGATTATAAACCAAACTTTGAACCCACAATCTTTGTAATCAATATTAAGACTCTAGCAATTCCATTTACTATATTAACATCATGCATGGATATCAAATTTACTTCAATTCAACTCTAACCATACATGTATAAATTCAAGCTCATGAAAATAGCTACATGTAAAAAGAATGAAATGATTTATTCATAACCATACCCATCCAAAAATACAAATCATCTATACCACCTTTTGTGTTCCATTTTATACTCAATGAAGACTCCAAGAATTTTTTTCAGAAGGTCATTAAGAAACCAAAATCAAACAAAATTTAATAAAAATGGAACTTCAGTATATTTTGGAATCAATACAAAATAGTTCCTTATTAGTTTTTATTATCTATTATTAATGTGGTTTGCTAAGTTTCTATAACATTTTTATTTTTATGCAGTTATTCTTATCTATTTGTCATTGTTTTTATAAAAATATTTTAAACTAAATGAATAAACTTAGCTCACTGGTATTGTATTAATTATTGACCGACACAATCACATTCATCCGTACATAAATAATACATTAAATGTATACTTAACGAATCAAATACTTGAACAATCACCAACTTTACTTTTTTTTTCCTTTGAAATACTAACTTATAAAAAATTGTTATTATAACATGATAACAATACACATATGTAAAAAATCATTGTATTTCCCTAATTATTAAATTATATAAAGTTTTACTATATTTATACTATACACGCACACATCACAATTAACACAAATAACATTATAAAAAAAATTAAAAAAATAATACATACAATCAATATTAGACAGTCAGACACACACTCACACACATGTAATATAAATTTATAATAAAAAGAATGACACTCACAGCTCAAAAACACTCACTCTTTACTTTTAAAATCAGAAATATTGAGATAGACAGAAAGAAAAGAGAGATGAGATGAGATGAGATTCATAAGAGAGAGAGAGAGAGAGATCTGTGTTGTTGTTTGGTTTTAGGCTGTGCTGAAATATGTTTAAGTTGTGCAAAAATATTTTTAAGGGTAAATTAAACTAGAAAAAAAAATTATATATATATATATATTTCAAAATTGTGGTATATCATGTCGAGTTCCCCTGTTTATACTTCAAAATTGTGGTATATCATAAGTTCTTTTATTTTTGTTTTTTTTTTTTTTTTTTTAAATTTTAAACTTTAGTTAAAAACACACACACACACACACACACACACACATGGAAAGTTGTGATTGGTGGAGTATAAAGTAAAACATAAAAATTAGTAGAGAGGATTTACATTCTCTATCCAAGCATATTATTCAAAGACTTAAAATAACAAAAACAAATCATAAAACATAAGATAAATAAATAGAAATGAAACATGGAGTCGAGTTTAACTCCTCTCAAGATTTTAATTTTTAAAGTCATTTTTGCTAAGCTTCATATTAGCTCAAGACTCTTTGGCAAGGAAGATGGAGGAATTGATTGATGTGTAAGAACGTGAGCATAAAGCTTGAAATGGTTTGGGGGAGGGTGGGGTAGACGTGGCAAAATGGGCGGATTGTAGTTCAGGTCAAGTCAATCGGGTTTTTTAGTTGAAAATGAGTTTGGGTAAAAAAAAAAAAAAGAGTCATTTAAGCGGGTTAGAAACATGTTGAGTCAATCAAATTGCAGGTGTATTTTTTCACATGATTTTTTTTTTCTTTTTTATAATGTATTTACCATTTGGTAAATCATGCAGGAAAGTACTTGGTGTAAAATGCATTACTTTGAATTCACCACTCATATCAAGAATGAGTCCAGCTCAACAAATTAATGCTTATTCAATAATCATAAAACAATACAAATCCCAACATTGCTAACCAAAACAAATAGCACAAACACAAAGGGGTCTAGTCTATCATTTGAAAATCTAATTAAAACAAACACACAAGTTTCACTTCTACACAATATCAACTTCCCAAAACATATAACAAAATTACAAATGCCCTATTGAATAGCTAATTTGAAAAGGAATAAAAACATATAAGAAATTAACAATCTTGAAAACTAATTTCATAATATAATATCAATTGTGGTTAGCACTTTATTTCAATTTGAGAATATAGATCAAAGTTTGATTGTTTACTTATTTATACATAGTCTCTTTTATGAATATCATATCATTGTTAAAAAAAACACATACTCCAAGCCTAAGCATCCATAATTTATGCAAATTTCATTGATATATTTCGTCTTCTCTTTTTTCACACTTAGGGTCTGTTTGGATACCGCTTATTACTGAAAACTGAAAACACAATAGTAAAATAATTTTTAAATATGAATAGTGCATGGAACCCACAAAAAAACGCCCAACGCAGATGAAATTTGTTTTAAGCTCTATCCAAACTTACACTTATAAATACTTTTCTCATACATGTCTATAATTTCAAATATATGTTTTTAACTCTAAACATGTACTTTGTTATTTGATTTCTAAAAATCTTTACTTATCGAGTTATTCAAGTGAGAGAATGCTTCAACCATTCATCTTTCAATTCATTTGCATACAGTTAGATAAAGGTCTCAATTTTTTTTCTTGAGGCCATTGTATTTAAATGGCATTATCCAAAAAAATGTTCAAAATATGATTTTTTTTGTAATAAAAAAAATAAAAAATAAAAACATGCATTATATTTGTCAAATTGAATTTGAGTTGTGCACTGTAAGGCTCACAACAAACAATTAAACTAATAATGTCTTAATTTTATTATATTTATTACCAAAAAAAAAGTTATAAAAAAAGGTAAAGTCACGGGTTAGCTGGGTTGGATCAGGTTAACCTGCAACCAAAAAAAAAAAAAAAGGGTTGGGTCACAGGTCAACCCTTTTTTACTTCGAGTTAAAAATTTGGGTTTGGATTGTGTATTTTTCTTCGGATTCGGGTTGGGTCGACAAATTCCAATTTGTTTTTCCATGTCTAAGGGCGAGTTTCAATAGATTGAAAATCTGGGGCTTTTGAGCGTCAGATGAAAGGGAATTAAAAAAGTGAAGCCTCCAGTTGATGTATCTATTGTTGTGACTACAGATGGGGTCTCTTGTTCAATCCCTGTGTAATCTGCGCTCTTTTTGTATCTCTATTTTGTATCTAATGTATTTTTCTTCAGCACCAAAAAAGAAAAAAAAAAAAAAAGTGAAGCTTCTTGCAAGCCAATGACTGATGTGTAGGGGAGTTTTAATGGTAAAAACTATTAGTAATTAAAAGTAAGATAACAGACTTACAGTAAAAGAGTGAAAGTACTAAAAGTTGAAGCTACAATCCCCTAATGTAGCGGACAACTATGGGGGTCAATTTAGAGAAATATGGATTGGAACTCAGTCCTCACTTCCTTCAAACATTTTTTTTTATAAAAAAAGTCGAGGGGGAGGGGGGCACTAACAAACGTAGTTTCTCCCTTGAAGAAGAGATTTAGGAAATTTGTATTTTTCCTTTATCCTGTACTTCAAAGCACTTAAAATCATATTTACCCCTTGAGTTTTAAGTAAAAAAAAAAAAAAAAAAAAAAAGACTTCAACAACAACAACAAAGTAAAAAGTTCAAAAACATAGGTCCAAGCAGAAATACCTATTGGTACTTTAGAGTGCCAATCAGGACACTCAGAACAAAAATAAGGCCTGCAATGCGATGTAATGCAAGTCCAGCTAGCAAGGTATTGTATTTGTAATTAAGCAAAAAAAAAAGAAAAAAAGAAGGTATTATAATTGTAATTGTAATTGTAATGCCCCTATATAATTCTGAAATATTTCTCTCTTTCTTTCACTTATTCATTAATAATAATAATAATAATAATATCTTACCAATTAGTAATCCATATCTTTATTAACTCCAACCCAAACAACACTTAGCACTCAACTACAATAAAATAGTGGGTTCCAGTTAGCTCAGTTGATAAAATTTATGATGGTTGAATAAAAGACCTGAAGTTCAATCTTCACTTACACTAAAAACCAATTAGTGTTTTGTTCTGACGATAGAGAGTGGAATCATTAGAAGCAGACACCATAGATACCATAAGTTGAAACTTTGTTAAATAAAAAAATAAAAAAAACTACAATGAAATAAGTACCTACCATCATAGTTGTCAAAACGTGAATCGTATCGTGAATCGATTTTTAATTTTTCTGTATCATGTATCATATCGTGTATCGTAAGATACACAAACATTTAATAAAATTTATAAAAAATTATAAATATACATATATAAAGGGTATATTCATTATAAATTTTGAATATATTCAACTAATGACTAATTTATTCATCACTTATGTAATAATATTTAACAAGCTAACTAAATAAATCAAACTAGCATGTGTTTATAACATACGCATTCAAATTTCCTAAATTCAAAAATGATAATATATTACAAATGACCCAAAAATAATAATTTATTTTCATCACATTTATCATATTGCCTAATCAACCCCATCTAAGTCAATGTTATCATCATGTTTATAATTTTGCAAAATTATATCTTCATTAAAATTTTCTCCACCGTCATTTGTCATTAACATTTACAATCTCTTCTTGTTCTTTTTATTTTAATAATATTTTTATAAAAAAAATTTTGGCATTCTAGTTTCTTGGACTTATAACAATAGTGATAAAAATAAAATTTATATTGTCAATTAATATTTTATTCGTAGTATATAAAATAAATTTTTAAATATTAAAGTGAAGGGTAATTGTGTATTAAGTAGTCTAATTGTAGGAGAGAGAGCAAAAAAAACTTATGAATATGTTATTTTAGTAGGGTAAACTAAGTAAACTAATAATTTTTTTTTTTTGTTCAAAACAAGTCTAACAACTTGTTAGATTCAAATAAAAGTACAAATTTTAACAAAAAATCTCATTTTAAAGCATTTGTCCATGTATCATACGATACATACGATTTTACGATACGATATACACATTGTATCGTACGATTCATGAGTACTTACGATACGCCAATACGATACAGAATTTTTTACACACGATACGATACGTATCGTACGATACGTATCGCGTATCATACGATACTGACAACTATGCCTACCATCTCTTCCTATTTTCATTTATTTATTTATTTCCTAAAAATCCCAAAAACAGCAGAGAGACAGTGTACATGTATTTTACTATTTACTGTAATCTGTCTATACAGTACAACATCCACACCATTCATTTTTTTTTTTTTGATAAGACACATCATTCAACTTCAATACGGCGATTCGTAAATTTGTTTAATAAGTATAAAACGGCGTTTCATTCTCCCTTTATAATAATTTTAATAAAAACGGCGTGTCGTCCTCTGGAGATCCCATCCCATCCCACCGACCCAATAAATTTTACAACAGTCACTAAATTAAATCTTTTTCCTTTGCCAAAAAGGATTAGGAAATTTGTATTCCGATTTTCAATAGGAAATACTTAGTTACAACCCAATATTGCTCTCTCCCTCAGTCCCTCTATATATATTGTTAGCTCTTGATTCTCATAACAAAACATTGTTCTCTCTCTCTCTCGCTCTTGAGGAAACAAAAACAAATTAAAGGAGAGCCATATATAATAGTTTCTCTCTGTGTTTTTAGTATTTACTATTCTATATAGTTACGGGTTTAACAGCAAGAAGGAGGGAAAGTTGTGAGATAAAGAAGAAGATTAAAACAGATATGTCTTTGTTAGAGAACATGGGAATTCATGATATGGAGGGCCATACTATTGCTCCCAATTGGACTCCATTTGACGCGTTGGTTGAGGTCTCCATCGTAGCCAGAAAGAAATTTCACAAGTTTCATAGGCTCTTCCTAGAAAATTCTCTCAAGAAGCCAATCTCTGTGGAAGAAACCGTGCCTGTTCAAAACATGCGATCAAGATTTGGAGACCAGGATGATGATGATGATGATGATGATCAAGACTGTTGTTTTGAATTGGAAACCAAGAAAAACAAGCCAATCCTTGTGGAGAAAGAAAAGGATACGGGCAAAATATCCTCGTGATTGCCAATCCGAGTGCAATTCATTGATCCCATGCTTCAGATTGGCCATATTGTTTTGATTCAATGGGACATGCCTAAGGATACGGGCAACACGAGTTCAACATATGCTTTGAGATCCACTTGGAACTATGTCCAGAAGTCGAATGGTCTCGAGATAGATGATGTAGTGCAACTCTGGTGTTTCCGTGTGGACAAAGAAGCTTGTGATGATGCTGCTTCTTCTAATACAAACAAAGGACGGCTCTGTGTTGGTTGAGAAAGCAAAGGATGAACAATCAATCTCATGAATTTTTAGTGCTCAAATTTTGCAATGGTTTTTATCTAGATTTTTTTTAAGTAGTGTTTTTCCAGTTTGTTTGAGACTTCTATTAGGCCTGTGACCATTAAAACTATGGCTTCTTTTATTTTTTTTCCTGAATATAAATCTCTGTCTTCTTTAAGTTGTCACTATGGGTATGCTTATAGAGAGCATCATATGCATGTAAGAATTTTGATTGATAAGCAGTAAATAATTAAATATGTTAGTCCTTAAATTCTAAGGCTCCTTTAAGTTCTTTCTATATGGTTATGAAGGCCTAAGTATTTAGGGTTGCTTCTCCTGACTCTAGCAAAGTAGCAAATTTTTTAACGGACTTGATTTTTTTATTTCTCGCCTTTTGGCCAAGGACTCAATCAAATATGACAAAATCAACTTGATTTTATCTATTGTTGTACCAACCATGGTTCTGTAAATTCAATTTTTATTTCAAGATTGTAATTCAATTCTGGCAAATTGAGTAAAAGCTCGTTAACATTTTAATTAGTCAAATTGGTTTGAAATATGAGAGAGAGAACAAAAACTATTATGCTGAATTTTCTATATACAAACAATAGCATGATAATTTGGAGGAATTATTTTCTTCTCTTTTCAAATTTCATAATAAAAAGATGAATAATCAAAGTAAGGTTAAGTGTCAATACTCTTTGTTATGGAAGATGGAGGAGGTAATTGTTGAGTAAGAAGCTAAGCATAGAGCGCAAAATGGAAGCTTGAAAAGGTGGGGGTGAGGGGGACGAGTTTCAATAGCTTGAAAATGTGGGACTTTTCAAATAAAAGGGAATTAAAAATGTGAAGTCTAAAGCGAGCCAATGGCTTGAAATGTAGGGGAGTTTCAATAGTAAGAAAAAAACTATTAGTAAAAGTAAGATAACAAACTATAAAAGAGTGAAATTAAGGGTTTGTTTGAGATTTATTTTGCTAAAACTAAAATTTTTTTGTTGAAAGTACTTAGATAAAGGTAAAAATTAGCTGAAATAGTACAGTAGGACTCATGAATAGTACCAAAAAGTACAGTGTGAGCCATGAATAGGGTGCGGTTGGATACCGCTTGAGGGTGCAGTTAGATACCGTTTATTTTGCTAAAATTGAAAATTTATTATTGAAAGTACTGTTAATAAAGATAAAAGTTAGTTAAAATAGTATAATGAAGCCCATAAATAATACCAAAAAGTGCAATAGGCGCATGAATAGTAGTAAAAATAAGCTAAATAGTAAAATAATTTTAATTTTCTATCCCAATCCAAACGCACACCAAGTACTAAAAGTTGAAGCTACGAGCTCATAAGAGGGACAGCTAGGGGGCCAATTTTGAGAAAAGGGATTGGGTCTCAATTTTTACTTACTTTAAAAATTTTAAAAATAAAAATAAAAAATAAAAAAGCAGGGGCAGGGGGCAGGGGCACTAATAAACACAATTTCTCCCCAGGAAGAGGCTTAGGAAATTTGTATTTTCCCTTTATTCCTGTACTTCAAAGCATTTAAACTCATATTTAACCCTTATGACATTAGGATAAAAAGTTCAAGTTAAGAAAAAAAAAAAAAAAAAGAGGACAACAACAAAGTTGAAAGTTCAAAAACATAGGTCCAAGCAAAAGTGTTTATTGGTATTTTAGAGTGCCGATTGGGACACTCAGAATGCTGATTAGCACTTCCACTCTAGGTTAAAGTGTCGATTAGGACTTTAACTCAGGATCCTAATTTTCCTCTACTTTGAATCTAGTTTATTTTTAGCCGGATTTTTTCTGATTAGTTTGGAGATGATTACTAGGTTTAAACCACTTTTTAACCCATTTTATGTTAGATTATCCCAAAGATAGAATTTTAATTAATCATTATTTATATGATATAATTAATTAATGAGTAAAATATTATTTTGGTTCTTAAATTTTTCCAAAATTTGTTTTTATCCTTAAACTTTAGATTATTATTATTATTATTTTTTTTTTTGTTGCTAAACTTTGTAAAGAGTTTTTTTTTTTTTTTTTTTTTCAATAGTTTAGAGAAAAAAATAAGGATGAAAAAATAATTTTTTTTTCAATACTTTAAGGATGAAAAAAAAAAAATGAAAGTTTAAGGACAAAAAGTGAGACATTTTCAATAGTTTAGGTACCAAAAAAAAAAAAAAAATCAATAGTTTAGGAATGAAAACGAACTTTTTAAAGTTTAAGAATAAAAAACAAACTATTGGTCAATTTTAGGAACCAAAATAATATTTTAGCCTTAATTAATTATACAAAAATCATGATACTCTACTGGAAATATATCATGTTTTTAATTACATCCTTGTATTAAACTTAATCCAATGAGATTTTGACATTTAATAAAGTGAAATGAATTCTTTGAAGGACTAATCAAAATTTTATGGATTAAATCCTAAGTTCCAAGAATGCATCCTGATCATTAAAACTTGATATGACTTGATCATTTGATTTGGTGGTTCAATTTTTCCATTCACCATGTCTTGAGCTCCTATGTATTTTGGAACTCAGTTTTCTCTCATCTAATTTCAAACAACGTTTCTATTCTTTCATGGTTACAATTATCATTTTGTCCTTGATTTATGAGTCGACCTCTAGTTGCAAAATGGGATGTAAACTGATATACTCCAAATTTCATGATAAAGCTGTACTCTTAGGTGAAGTTACAAAGATTTCAATCTAATGCACTACTCCTTTCTACAATGAGTAACCTGGAATTATGTTAGCCTTAGACACCCTAAATAGCACCATTAAAAAATAATAATAATAATAAAATAAAAATAAAAAAAATTGACAGAAATAAACTTCAATGAATTGACTTTACTCCCCAAATTTTGTTCTTAAATCTAATACCTCGAGTTGTGCGAAAATCAAGATAATACACTCACTATTTCAAAATCAACATTACAACACAATGTTCGGATTTATTGATGTCTACTAAGAAATAGTTTAACACAGGAAATTCAATATTCTTACTGTCAATTTGCAAGGTTAAGGGATATTTTCAATGTTTTGTGGGTATTTGGATTATTTTTAGATATTTTAAGGGTATTTCAATCATTTTAAAGATTTGCAAGATTTTTTTTTTTTAAAGATTTTTACAGGGGATATTTTTCTCATTTTAAAAGTTTTAAGGATAATTTGATGATTTTGAACAATTTAGGAGAATTTTGATCATTCTTAAAATGTTAGGAATACTTCTATCATTTTAGAGCTTTCTAAGGATTTTAGTTATTTTGGAGGTTTTATGCGTAATTGCGTATTTTAATCATTTTAAAAGTTTCACATATAATTTGGTCATTTGAAAATTTTAGTGGCAATCTATAGGCTTTGAGGGTAGTTTGACCATTTTTGAGATTTTGGGAATACATATGTCGTTTTGAATGTTTAAGCTCTCTTAAGACTAAAACTTTTAACTTTTCAAGGACAGATAGAATACTTTCTTGGTTAACATAAAATGTTTTAGTTTGACCATGTTTTTCAGCTACCCCAAATGCCTAAAAATGAGAAAAACATCTAAAAAATGCTTTACACCAAAACAAGCAGGGCTTCAACCCCAAATATGGCATTTTTCCTCGTCAATGTGGGAAATAATTTCTGTTTAACCAATTTTTTCAAACCCAAACACTCAAAAATGAGGAAAACATTTTTTGGAAATTCTTTTATGCCGAAACAAACAGTGTCTTTATTATAATAAGTATGATGAGGAAAACAGATTTTGGAAATTCTTTTATGCCGAAACAAACAGTGTCTTTATTATAATAAGTATGATGTATGACCCAGCATATGAGAGAGAGAGAGAGAGAGAGAGAGAGAGAGAGAGAGATTATTAACGGTAAGAAATCAAAACAATGATCATTACATCGAGAGCCAAATTTTTTATTTTGATCCAAGTTGGTTTAATTTTTCTTTTCAAAAGCACTGGTAAGAATATTCTAAACCACATTATCCATTCCTTTCTAATGCTTTCCACCCTTTGCTTTGGAGACAGAAACCAGAGCCTTGATACAGAGACGTGGCTTGGTATTAACCAGATTTTGCGGCAAAACTGAGACAGCAACCACCAATGACCCATTGGGTACTCCAGAAAGCGGAAGCAGCTCAGCAAGAACAGAATACTGTATGGTGATGAAGTTGGAACAAGCACAAATAGGTCAGGAGAATGTAAAATGTTTGCAAACAAGTGAGAAAGGATAACAGTTTTTTTACCTCTGGAGATTTGAGGTCTACAACTGAATCTGATACAGCACTTTTTACTGCAGCAGCCACAACGCCAAAGCATTTGTTACGGTCCAACAAAGCAAACTTACCAGAACCATTTGAAGTATCTTTCACAATCTTCAACTCTGTCTCCTCTATTCCCCTTTTGTTATAACCAACTGCAAACTACAACATGCAGATTTAATTAGCTCTGCTAAGGCTTTTTATGCTTTCTTTTCCTTTGTTGCTTTGTTTTTCGTGCGCGGGGGGGGGGGGGGGGGGGGGGCATAAAGAACATAAAAAAAATGCCAGTTGCTGATAACCCACAATAACAAGGACGGATATGAGAGGTAAAACTGACTACAAATTACAATTTGCTGACTCAATACAACTTAATCCTGATGCAAAGAAAGTTGAAGATAACTTTTACAAGCACCTGAGCATGGAAAAAGGAACACTAAAGGGAAGTCTAGGTATCCATAAGCTAGCTTCTGTGATGAATCTTGGTTTCTTTGAGTAGCTTATGTCTTAAACTCATTATTATAATTTTTTTTATAAAAGTTTTTATGTAATAAGGTGTCCGACTTTTAATTTTAATTTTTTAAATAAAAGTAAAAAGGCAAAGCCCAAGGACTCGAGAAGTATAAGAGAGCAACTTCACAGATTAAAAAGATCAAGGAACTCTAGAAAAGAACAATCAACATCCCCAATGTTCTACAGAGCAGGGAAATTCCAATTCCTGCAAACGATTTAGGGTTGTGCTCCCTTCAAATACATCATATCAAACATGAAGACACATCTGAGCTTTGATTGCCTTTGAAAGCACATCTCCAACATGCTAGGAGATCTTTTGCTGAAAGACACATGACCCAAGAGACACCAAATAAAGAGAAAACCAGAGACCAAAGATCCCTAGCAACAGAAAAATGAAGGAAAAGATGAGCAATATTCTCCCCATCTAATTTGGAGATACCATACCAGTTAAAAATGATGATCTTGCCCTTTTGAAGGTTACCTATGGTAAGAATATTAACATGAGCATCAGTCCAAGCAAAAAAAGCAAATTTCCTAGGGACTTTAGGGCTTATTTGTTAATGTTGTTTGAACAATAGTTTTCATTATTTAAACAACACAACACGTATTTCACAACACATTTTTACACCCACACGTATTTCCACAACACTTAAACAACGTTATTAGAACAACATTACCAAACGGGCCCTTAGTCTTGAAAATCACCTGCCAAGGAAAAACCTCTCTAAGACCACCACTCAAAGCCTTATAGTAAGATTTCATGTCAAATATATGATTCTTAAATAAAGACGAGCACATTTCATTTAAACCATTTCCAGAACTGCAAGAAGCATAAAGTAGGGCACCAATGGATAGCATTGTTATGTCTGTACATGTACTTGTCAATAGAGGCTTGTTTGTTGGTTGCATTTTCTTATAGCTCAGAAAAAAGGATTCTGAGAAGTTCATCACCACACCCCACATAATGCCAGAAAAAGATGTGACTGCTGACTAACATCTCCAACGAAGAATTTCACATTTCATTTAAACCATGTCTGGTGCGCTTCCATACACACAGCTTGAGAACCCCTAACCTTAGCAGAAAACAATTGACCCACCAACTCTCCATATTATTTAGCCCCCACAACCCTTCTCCAAAGATTTTCCCTTTCCATGGCATATGATCAAAGCCATATCCATAAAAAGAAATTGATTAACAATATCGAGCCTTTGAATTCCTAAACCACTGGTTGAATAGGAGAGAAACTGTACTCAAATTCACCAAAGGGAAAACTTCCTTTCATCCCCTAAACCGGGTCCATAAGAAATATCCGTTTGCAACTTCTCTAATTTTCTAGCAAACCCTATAAGAATATGAAAGATAGACATAAAGTAGGTGGATAGATTTGAAAGAGAGCTTTTGATCAAAGTGACATACCACCTTTCAAAAAATACAATTTTTTCCACCCAATCAGCCTCCTTTCCATTTGCTCTACTACTATAACATCTCAAGCAGATCTAGTCTTAAAAGGTGAACCAAGGGGAAAACCCAGGTAAGTTATAGGAAAAGACCCCACACAGCAACCCAAAAACCTAACAAAGGTTTCCTGACATTTTAATTAGTCTTGTGACTTTTAAATAAGCCTGAAACTATTAGAACCATTAGCTTATATCAGAATCACTGGTTGCCGTCTTTGCTAGGGTAACATTCTATTGTTTTATTTAAGGGTTTGCTTAAGTTGTAACAGCAGCTTTTTGAGAAAATTATTGAATGAAATTTCCCTTCTTAAGTTCTTTTAATATAAACTTGATATCTTTTTTCTTTATTCCCCCTCAATAATGTCTAAGAAAGACAAACACAATTTGAATATTGATCCAAAAGAGTGGATTCAAACCTTGGAATATGGTGAGTGAAAAGAAAGACAAGGTCAGTAGTTCCTTTGGTTTTAAGCAGATAAATAGTCATGCTTCACATTTACTTCATAATTTGCTTTATAAATTACTATGGTATCTGCACCGTTAATAGGTTTAAACTTTTACCTTTACAGGATGTGAAACTTTGTGCTGTTTATCATTCATGAAAAAACAAGCTTTGATAAAACTGTTTGCAGTTCCTTCTCATTCAAACTGCAAGTTTCTTGGATAGGAAAAATGCGGTGACACCAACTGCACCAAAGAAATGCATTTTTAGTATTAAAGACGAGATCATAACTAACCACAAAAATGAAAATCAGATAATAAGAATTGAATCATAACTTTAGTGGATTGCTCATGCCTAAAGGTAAATTTGAGGCATCAATAAATGACTACCTAAAAGGGGCAATAATGATAATTTCACCTGTGAAACATTAAATATATATATATATATATATATATTTTTTTTAAATCCTCATCTTTCTGCACTAGCATGATAGTTCCAAATATATGAGTATGACACTTCCTTTTTTGATAAGTATACCCAATAAAAAATTCCAAATCCTGAGTATGACACTTCCTAATAGATTCCAACAAAGATTACTCATTTTAAATTGATAAAATAAGATGTTGAACCTGAACAACCTTGTTCAACTGCCAAAGATATTTGGAACTTGGTTTTTCCTTATTCAGTGTTATATTAGGTGATGCCTAGTATCCCATACATTTGATGGCCTATGGCAAAGGTCTGTTTGGGGGTCAGAGGAGTCAACAGCTTGCTGCAGTTCCTTCCTGTTTGATGTGGCAATTGGAAGGAGAGGAATGATAAAGCATTTTAGAAGTCAAGCTTTCTATTAGCAAGATAAAGAAGTTGCGGAAGATGCTTTTCTCTTTCATCTTTGATTCTCCACTGTTGTCAAATTTTATTTTCTTTTTGGATTTCATTGATACCTTTTTTTGGGGATTCAAGTTCTAAGTTGCTCTCTTCTCTCTGTCCTTCCTTTGTATGCCTATCATACTAGGACACCCCAACTTCTTTCTGGCTTTCTAGTCAATAATTTTAGTATTTTACTACTGATCCAGAAAAGAGGAATTATGAAATCTAGATATAAGCTAAAACAACACTCTGAAACCTGGCGTAGAGCAGGCAGTATAACCTCTTGGATATTGGTACTATTCATTGAAGGATGAACCAGTTCCCTGAGTTGTCCTTAAGCATCATCCTAGGTGCTAGCTTTAAATACTAGTCAAAATTAAACATTAACAAGGGGCAAGCCCCTCATAACAAGTTATCAATTGTGAGAATCCTACCCCTAGCTGCTGTCCATAAAAAGAAAGACACCCTTTTAGGTATCTGTACACACCAAATGCTCTTCTAAGGGAAAGAAATAGAAGGGGCGTCCAATCAAGAATTATAAAAGGAACTCACATCAAAAACACCATTCCGAGTCAACTGCCAATTAAGAATATTATCACCCTCCCCCCTTGGCATTTTGGAGTAAATATGCTTGTAAAAAGTAAGTTGCATTTCCTATCTCCCCCTTCTGGTGCACTCAAGACCAAATAAAAAAAAAAAAGAAAAAAAGAAAAAAAAGAAACATTGAATTTTGCAGTTCTCATCCAATAATAGGTTGCAAAACTGAATGTTTTGCTGAATCGAAGGTACAACAGTTTTTTTAATAAGAAAATAATCAATTAGAAAGAAGAAGAAACCAACTCATGCTGTAGATGCAGTGTTGTTAAAAGCGCGCTTAAGCTCAAAGCTCGAAACCCCAAGGCTGCAGCGCTTTTTGCCTCAAAAGCTAAGCTCATTCAAAGAAGCACGCAAGTAACACTCAAATTCTCAATGAAAAAAATATTAGCAAAGCTGTTCCAGTGCAGTCCAATGGACAATTTCACTTGAACACTAGAAAAGCATATAGTTCAATACAATAGAAATACTGCAATATGCTGAAGCAGATCTGTATTTCTCCAAGAGATATTGATCATTGGCTTCTTGTAATGTTGACTACTAAATCAACTCTATAGCCTATATTTGCTCCTAGCCAAGTCATAGAAATGTTTTCCTCCTTCAGACAGTTACTTTTTTCTAAGTCTATTTGTTGCTTCCTTTCCCTTTTCAATCGAAGGGTCTGAATATCACCTGATGTGGACAAAAAGTAATCAAAGCATTTCTTTTTCTTGTGTGCGTGTGCATGGTAAGTGGAGTGAACTAAGTCTCCCACAACAAAATACCTCAACTATGCCACTAAACAAAAAAAAAAAAAAAAAAAAAAATTAAAACAAACTAGCAGAATATCAAGCAATTTATTTGAAATCTATATGTTCTAAGGAAAATGTAAGCACCGTAGGCAGTGCTGCTGGAGAATAGGTGTCATCATCCTCAGCTATAACAAGAACTTTATCGCCTTCTTGTAGTTGTAGGACATAGGAATCCTCTGGATTAAGAACAGTTTTACCACCATATGATGCAACCTTGACTCCACAAGGAATGGCATCAGGAAAACTAATTAAGACATCCTCAAATTGCATGCCATCCAACTGTGGCCATCTCTTGATGTAGAACTCACAATTTTCAAACCCAAGAATAAATTGTGAGTTAATAGCAATTTAGGAAAGTTACCATGGAGTTGTGGGGATGGGGTTGATGCTATAACAAGTGGAAGCAACCGGTGGAAGGGAGGAAAGTGGAGGCGGGTCTGGGGGTGATGGTGGAGGGGGAGGCGGGGGCGAAGGACGAGGTGACCCTGAACATATCTATAATTCCATGTTCAGGTCACCTCGGCCTTCGCCCCCGCCTCCCCCTCCACCATCACCCCCAGACCCGCCTCCACTTTCCTCCCTTCCACCAGCTTCACTGCCATGGTTGCTTCCACTTGTTATAGCATCAACCCCACCTCCGGCATGTTCGCTTGCTCCAGCTTTACCAAGATTAGCCGCCGGCCTCATCTCACTTTTAGCGAGAGTGCCACACCAGGGGGAGGCGGAGCGAGAGTGCCACACCAGGGGGAGGCGGGGGGCGAAGATATCTATTACTCCAACATTGGGGAATTGTGTTTGCGAAGATACCTATTACTCCAACATTGGGGAATTGTGTTTTTAGTCCTAATCATTAGGACATTGGGCTTTTAGTCCAACTGCTTTATTTGATTGCATTCATTGGGGGCATTGGGCTTCATTAGGACATTAGGACATTGGGCTTTTAGTTGTAATCATTAGGATATTGGGATTTTAGTTGTATGTAGATATTGCTGCGGAGTTATTGAAAAAAAGAAAAAAAATAAAATTGTGGCAGTGAATTTGTATTCGAGTTGAAGGTGCGTGTAAGTCTTAGAATGTGTTCAAAGAAAAGTTAGCTCAATTTTGATATGTTTCTCGGTTTATATACAGTTTACTTAGTTGGTAATTGCGTTTATAGATTTTCGCATAAATTTTATACCAAATTTCAAATTCACATAGCAATATAGTGTAGCAGAATATTTCTCATATTACCTGTTTAAAATTAAAATGGTGTCTTCAACCAAAAAAAATTAAAATTGGTGTGGGAAATGCTTTGCGACAAGGACTTTAGGAGACTTTAACATTATAACTCACTTCGGTCCATCTTTGTCCACTTTGGTCCATTCGTTCCATTATGGTTTAATTCAGTCCATTATGATCCACTTTCGGTCCATTCAGTGCCTTATAGTACACTTTGGTCCACTATGGTCTATTTAGTCCAATTCAGTTTATTATGTTCCACTTCAGTCCATTCTGTCAATTATGGTCCACTTTGGCCCATTTCTCTCCACGTTGGTCCATATTTCCGCTTCAGTCCAATTTAGTCCATTTGAAACACTTCAATTCATTTGGTAAACTTCAGTCCATTTAGTCCACTTCGGTCCACGTTGGTCTATTCAATCCACTTTGATCTATTTTCATTTCAATCAATTTTGTGAGTTTTAAATAAAGTCAATTTCATGAGTTTCACTTCAATTCATTTGGTAAACTTCAGTCCATTTAGTCCATGTTGGTCTATTCAATCCACTTTGATCTATTTTCATTTCAATCAATTTTGTGAGTTTTAAATAAAGTCAATTTCATGAGTTTCTAGATCTATGATGTGGTAAATCTTGTCAAAAAAAAAAAAAAAAAAAAAACTTGTCTTGTCTAGAATGAAGAGGATTCCTTTTCAATTCATTATCGGGGCTATCAATTTCCCCCTCTTTTTTTTTGTTTTTTGTTTTATTTCTTCTTTCTCAGTTTTGTGTAAATAGATACATACACGCGCGCGCCCGCACACACACACACACACACACACACATATATATACATATATATATATATGACTAATTTTCACACCAATCTATAAAGATGTCACAACAGAGTTCATATATCTAGTTTTGATTGCAATCATTGCAGTCAAACCAAGAAGACTAGAAGAAGATGAAAGGAGAAACAAAGAGGGAGATATACAAATATACAATACCATACAAATCACAAAGTCATCATCAGCTCTCATCCAACATGGATAAGACTATATCAAGAGAGTGGAAGGGGAACCAATACCAAATCCATCTCATTATCTCATCCCACCCTTCAAAATTCAAAATTCAAAAAAAAAAAAAAAAAAAAACACTGACTAATAATGGCAACTACTTCTATAGTTCCACGCTTTCCTAGTCCCATATCCTCAACTTCAACCTTAACCAGTACTCCAAAACCTCCACAGCTTCACTTCAAAGCCCATAATGGACCCAGTTTTTCTCAGCAAATAAGTCAGAACTCTCTCACTCTCAATCTCAGAAGAGAAGTCAAAACTGAGAATAATGCTCTGTATATCATTGAGATACAACAGAGGATTTGTATTCATTAAAACCTTCAAAAATTAACAATGGCTATTCAAGCTTACCCAGCAAAAACCCAACAACTAGAAACAGTGACTAGCTTGAGTTGATCTTCATACCTTAGTGATCACTACTAGATTGGGCTGATTGCGAGGTGATATAACTCAACATTTGCATCATCATATTGTCATAATGTGGCTTTTTGTTCTACAAAATGAACATATTCCATGATTAGCCACAACACCTTTTTTAACTCAACATTTGCATCATCATATTGTCATAATGTGGCTCTTTATTCTACAAAATGAACATATTCCATGATTAGCCATGACACCTTTTTCATACTATGCTTAAAGACAACATGGAGTAAGTGTGTAACAAGTAATGACAAATATAGTATGTCAAAAAATTTATTAAAAAAAATGTTAAAACTATGTAATATACAATGCAATGCATAAAATTATTGCATTCATTTACTTATGTACATTTTTTGAGAGTCTATAAGCAAAGCAGACACAGATGCGCACTTTCTGTCATGTGTTTCAAGTAAAGAACTATGACAATGTATAATGGCATAACATTCCATCAATTTCTGAGAGGACAGCTTAGGCTAATACTTAATGTCATCTCAATATGAAAGAGCAGTCATAGCATAAGTTTTACAGAAATACACAGATTAGCAAGTTTATCAAACAATCAGACAATAACTACATAACATTATAGAGGTTGAACTACTCTGTGGAAACCATTGAATTTTCCTGAGAAACAAAAACAAGTTGAGTAGTTTCAATTGAAGCTTTACGAAACTTAGCTTCTTGATCCACAGACAACAAAACCTGGGTCTCATGCTTACAATGTTTCAGCATATATTATTCATAAACATGCAAAATAAAAGAAATAACATTCTTTTAAATAAGTTCACCAGTTTGAAACATATTTCCATATACGATATATTATCTATTCATGATAAAAATCATAAAACATTATTATTGAAAATGAATTAAAAGAAAAAGGTAAAAACAATAATAGAGAATAAGGTTGAGTAAATCTTGTAAAAAAGCAGAGCAAGACAGCAGCTCTTTTTTCAATTAAATAGATAAAACTTCTGACAAACCCCATAAATCAAATAACAATAATTTTCCAATTCTGCCAAATCCTTTTGAGGGCGGATTGGTAAATGAATTCCTTTTCCTTTCATTAATCACACATCTAAACAATTTATTAACTGAAGGCTAACACTACACCTCAATCTCACTAGCCACTGCTGTAGCCACCAATAACTTGAAATGGCTACTGCTTTACACAAGGAGATTTTCAATACAACAAAGATGATTTGAGACTTATTATTAGTTCCAAAGTGATGTCTATGTACAACAATATCAAATATGATTAGAAAGCAATTGTCATGAAAGAAATACCCCCAATGATTTTAACAGATTCAAAATATAAAGGAAGGGTTCCACAATTAACATTAGCAAGAACTACCTACCAAAAAATATATATTATCAAGAACTACTTAACAGTCACAATTCATTTTACTAGTCATGAAAAACTTGGATAACATCATGGCAATTGAAAGAAAAAGTGATTTCAAAGTGAGGTAAAAAAGCAAGAAAAATTGAAAGAAAAAAGATGTGATATAAAAAGGTTCAAATATTAGAAGACAGCAATGCTAACAAAGGCAGGTAACATAGCTCAATCATCCATGGAATGACCAATTTGTACATCAAAAGGGAAGGTCTTTCAGCCAATTATTGAAAACTAATAATGACCTCAATCTAAATCATGTACTTCTGCTTTTCTTAAAAGATGAAACCTAGTTCTTTGTAAATGCCAAGTATCAAGGGAAGGAATACAATTTATAAAAACCTAGTTCTCATACTAGATCTTTGATTTCTCAGTTTAGACTCTGTTCTGGGCATTTTCATAAATGCAAAACTTTTGTCCAATTTTGCTAACAGAAATTCCTCAAAAACACCCAACTAAGCCCTAAATGAATCCCAATTTGAAACAACAAGAACCAATTCCATCAAAACTCATATTTCAAGTTCAAATTATATATAACAACTAATTATCATTGATCTATTAGCATTCCAACTCAGAACTGAAGGAAAACTGCTTCTTTGATTAAAATTTGAATATCAGTCTATGTTTTGGATAGTTAGGTTGGTTTCTCATGTGGAATTTTTTCAATTATTTTTTCCACAATTATTAAGCTGTGGAAATAGACTCACCCTCAAAACTTTTGCCAAACGAGTACAGGCAACCATTCATGACAAAATGACTAGTAGTTGAATGTAGATTATAAGTCACAATATTCACACTTAAGAGAATTATTCTATATCCGCAGTACCAATTACTTTACCCAAAAGTGTCAATGAATGAAATCAAAATCATACATTTTCAGAGAAACAAATCTCAAAAATCGGTGATGCAACATAATTCATGAGCTAAATATCACTTAATAAATAATAAATATTTTGGAGAAATAATGACGAATGGAAGTTTGGAGACAACAAACTGAAGCTAACTACAAATAAAAGCTGCAAAAACTAAAACAATACAATTGCAAATAATCGCTCTTATCTCTTAGATACATCACCATGGTACACTGGTACTCAAAAGTTATGTATCATCTTTCTGCCCAAAAATAACCTCTCTCTCTCTCTCTCCTGCTCTTTGTTCTTTTATGCATTATACTGTCTTTATTTGGTTAACTTCATAACACTAGCAATTATGCATTCACAGGAACTGAACCCAACACTCTTTAAACGTAGATTACTAAACTTGCACCAAGTGGATCCTGGACTCACAATGTCATTCTCTCATTGGCAATTACAGACATGACTCTGGCAACAAGTTTTGCCAAGTTGAGTCAAGTGAAAAACAATCCAAGACAGAAGCTTTACTATTAGCCAAATATAGATTACCAATCGTAATATCGTATAACTAGTGTTATATATTCACAATTTAATGTAGACTGATATCAATTACTCTGCCAAAAACAGGTCTATACAACATCCATAAAATCAAAAGTTTTTAGAAAGAAATGAATCTCAAGAGAAAGGTAATGCAACATGCTTCATGAGCTAAATGCCAATTTAATAATAAAACTATTGAGAAATAATGACCAAAAGATGGAAGAAACAAACTGAAGCCGGTTATTTTTTTTTTGGGGGGGGGGGGGGGGGGGGGTTGTGGGACACAAACTGAAGCTAAGTACTAATCAAAACACTGTGGCATTGCCTTGCATCTACTCTAATTCATTCATTGCAAAGGCACTGTGGCAGTGGTACGCAAATTATCAATGGGTTATAGCAATCAAACAACTAATAAATAATGCAATCAATTGTATCCCTGAATTTTCCATATAAAGAGCATACCTGTAACAGTGCAGCAATAGTATGAAAAGAATTCCACAACAATGGAGCTAAATCTTGAAATAATTCTCTCTTCTAAAATAGGAAAAAAAAAAAAAAATTAGGCACACTTGTATAAGTGCAGCAATAGAAACTTTAGAAGCCAATCTTAATGACACATTATTCTAACTTCATACATACCAAAACGTGGACTGGCTGTTGAATTTGGACACGGTTTTTGCTCTTTTACCCTTCTTTTGTTTTTCCAAACAGAGGACAACAACAACAAGAACAACCTTGCATTTAATCACAACAAATTCATGAAGGGGCGCTGGAAACACATCACAGACCTAGATCCATATTCCATGGTGCAATCCTGTCACAGAATTTTCAAATTATGAAATCTGCAAACGCAATGCTCCCAACCATGTGCAATAAAAACCAAACAAAAATATTTATAATCCTACTGGAGTCCATTCTTTTCAACCATAAAATATGAACTGATGCACTGGAAAAAAATAAACAAGAAATATAAGTAACCAGTGACTCTTTCATTCAACCACCCCAAGGCATTAGTCAAAACCATTTTTAAATTTGGTACTAACCAAGCTGGCTTAATACAGGCAGTGTATTGAGATGAAAAAGGACCATATAAGCACAACAATCAATGTCAATGATGTTGTAGTACCTCTTAAATTGGTTGAACTGATTACTCATATAAATATTGAATCCTAAAAAATAATTAAATTTTTACCATGTGGTCTGCTCAAAGTTTAAACAATAATATTAAACATAATTGAAGGATTCGAGCCTTCCCTTTCAACACAGACATGGAAGCTTTCAAGGGCAAATACACTCGCACAGTCACACACACTAGACACGGCAAGAATGAAAACTAAATTTGAATACACAAACACACTTGATAGAGAAAAAATGAAAATAAATTTGCTCACTTTTGTTGTTACGCAATGAACTATAAATAGTCCTATTTATCTGTTTCTCTTAAAATACGTTCAAAAAAAGGAAGAAGAGGTCAAAATTGAGTTTTGGATGGCACATACAAAAATAATCATAAATTGAGAGGTGCAATTAAGAGAATGTCAAAATCAATCAAGCCAAAGCAATTGGTTTCACTACAGAAGAAAGCCAAAGCAGTTCAACATGATACACACATACAATATGGCAAAATTGATTGAAAAAATCCATAACTAATACCCAAGTTCAAACACATACAATATAGCAAACATTGATTGAAAAAATGTATAACTAATATTAACTAAATTCCTAGTTGTTGAATGTGCAAATTATATTAGGAAATAAATCAAGGACTACAGAGTGTCTAAAAGCACATTTCCCACACAACTAATACTAGCAATCCCTTGGATTGAGCCTTGGAATCTCGTTGTGCCTGTGCTAAAAAAAAAAAAAAAAAAAAAAAAAACTCAATCAATATTTGTATGAAAACTGTAAAGGAAACAGAGAATATGATTTGAACTCGAATAATGAAATCGCAATAGGGAAATCAATGATGAGCTCAGTTTTCTGAGAAATGTGAAACGAAAATCATGGGAAAATCGATGAAAAAGTGTGGGTAAACCAAAAAACAAAAAAAGAGAGTGATATTGTGTTTGTTGGTTATGTTCTGTGCTATCTTTTTAAATTTTGTTGTGGGCTTTTTTCTAGGGCTAAAAATTTTGTCATATTTTATCAAGGGTTGTGGGCTGAAAAATGTAAACATTTTGGTACAAAACTGCCGGCTCTTTTTTTTTTCACATTTATTTCAAGGGTGTTTTAACTTATTTTGAGGGACCTAATAACCTTTGAAATAAAGTTTAGTAATATAGCGGATAGCCTACTTATAGACTGTATCTACAAATTTTAGCAAACTACTTATAGACTGTATCGACAAATTTTAGTAAATCCTCGATAAAAGAAGGATGAAATAACTAAAGTTTGTTGTAGTGTTCCTAATTGATTCCATTGATTATGACACTTCCTAATAGATTTCAATAAAGATTGCTTCTTTTAAACTAATAAAATAAGATGTTGAACATGAATAACCATGCATGTTTAACTGCTAATTACCTTTAATTCTTGGTTTTTCCTTATTCAGTATTATATCTTATATCAGGTGATGCCTAGTACCCCATTTGAAAGGAGAGCAATGATAGAGCATTTTAGAAGTCAAGCTTTCTATTAGCAAGATAAAGAGTTGCTGAAGATGCTTTTCTCTTTCCTCTTTGGTGCCTCCTGAGCTGAGGCATATGCTTAGCTGAAAAAACTTACAATAATTAAATTCAAAGCAAAAGGTAGTGCAAAGTTTAGGTTCCAGTTAGCTATTAGTAGAAGTAGACACCATAGGTTGGAAGTCTCAAAAAAAAAAAAAAAAAATTAGAAAAATAAATTGTGGTCAAAATGAGGGAATGAAAAATGCTCAGGTGAGCAGCCTTCAATTTATAATCGGTAGCAACAAATACTTCTTGGCTATTAAAGATAAGTTTTTCATTATTTATCTTTGTACTTCGAGGTTATTTTGGATTCTTTTTTGGGCATTTGAATTTCCCTAACTTCTGCCTAAAATTTTGCCCATATCACTGTGACTTACAAACTTCAATGACCCTTTTTCTGATAACACGCAGACCTCAATGGCTTAATCCCTAGCTTAAGCATTCTTTCCATCAATTGTGATTTAAAAAATTTTAAGACTTATTTCTACTAATCAATTTTTCCTTCATAATATAAACATATTTCATATTTTGTACTGCAAATACGTTACTGTTTACATGATTGAATGTGGAAATTTAAAAATAAAATTATATGTTGGAACTAGCCTTGAAAATTTTAAAATAAAATTAATGGTTCCATTGGATAAACTTCATCAATAGATAAAAATTGTTGTCTAACACACTATTCAAGTCATTTAAACTAAAGATTGAAATCCAAATCCTTATCTTTAAATTTTTTCATCCAATATAATCATTAATGACATTGCCATGGGAGGCAGTGCAGAACAAATATAACAAATACATTCGAAATTGAAATCCATTAATTAAGAATGAGAAAATTGGATTTTGCAATATGGGCAAATGCACATAACTGATTTCTGAAAACAAAACAGTTGGTACATATGGAATCAAAATACCTTGGTTCAAGAAACACGCAAATTGAGTGTCCTTGTGCATGGCAGAGATAATGTAGGGGGTGCTTGGTTTGTGTTTTCAAACAACTTTCAGTTTTTAAACACATGTACCAAGCGGACCGTAGTAACTCAAATTCGCCTTTGTCCATAGATGGTGGTATAAAGAGGACACACTGGACAA
Organism: Quercus robur; assembly: GCF_932294415.1. Classification (NCBI taxonomy): domain Eukaryota; kingdom Viridiplantae; phylum Streptophyta; class Magnoliopsida; order Fagales; family Fagaceae; genus Quercus; species Quercus robur. Next base: position 32,773,363 of record NC_065536.1, on the reverse strand, counting down.
GGAAAAGAACAGCATAACAAATCTGAAAAGAACAGTTATCAATGGTCTCAAGATAGATGACGACGTGCAACTCTGGTCTTTCCGTGTGGACAAAGAAGCTTGCGATGATGCTTCTTCTTCATATACGAACAAAGGACGGCTTTGTTTTGCGCTTGTGTTGGTTGAGAAAGCAAAGGATGAACAGTCAATGTCATGAAGCTTTAGCGTTCAAAGTTTGAAGTGGTTTTTCTCTAGATTTTTGTTAAGTAATTGTGCTTCTCAAGTTTGTTTGATCCATCTTCTAGGGTGGTGTTTATGAAAAGGTTGTGTCTGTCAGATATGGTGGCTCATAAATTGTGACCATTAATTAAAACTGTCTTCTTTTATTTTATTTTTCCTGAATATAAATCCGTTTTCTTTAAGTTGTCACTATGGGTATGCTTATATAGCATCATATGCATGTTACAATTTTTGTCTGATGAGCAGCAAATATGTTAATCCTTTAATTCTAAGGCTCCTTTAAGTTCTTTCTATTTAGGATTGAGGCTTGCTTCTTCCTACTCCAGCAATGTAGCAAATCTTTTGACTGACTTGATTTTTTTTTTTCTCCTTTTGGCCAAGGATTCAATCAAATATGACAAAGTCAACTTGTTTTATCAGTTTATCTATTGTTGTACCAACGATATTATGGGTTTAGGGATTTTTTTTTTTTCGATTCTATAAATTCAATTTTTATTTCAAGGTTGTAATTCAATTCTTTTAGTGGAAAATTGAGTAAGACTTGTTAACATTTTACTCAAACGGGTTTGAAATTTGTAGAGAGAGAACAAAAGCTATTTTGCAGGATTTTCTATATACAGACTGTAGCATGATAATTTGTAGGAATTATTTTTCTTTTCTTTTTGGTTTCACATTAAAAAGATGAATAATCAAAGTATGGGTAAGTCTAATATCTATAATAACACTAAGTGAGTCTATTTGAAAAAAGCGTATATTGTTATATTGAAATACCTAAAAGCAAATGGCTTCTCTAAGAAGTTATTATATTCTTAGAATTTTTTCCAACATTTATTTTCCTTGATACAAACAGCATGAAAATGTATACAACTAATTTTGAATTTTATGTAGTCATTCGTATTAGTTAACCTATCATTGTTTGTCCTAATATTATATATGAAATCCTATCAAAAAAAAATATATATATATTATATATGAAATTTTAATAAGGTATCTTAACCATGTATATTACTTCAGTTTAATTCTAGAAAATAAAATAGAGTTCAATGTTAATTTGATCCTCATTTTTGTTCACAGCTGAACCCTTTGGCACTTCAATCAAAATTGATCAATTGGTTTTGATCCCTTCTGTCCATTCTTAGTGAAGAACAAAAAAAATTTAAGGGGTTTTAGTAGTTTTTACTCAAAAACATGTTTATAAAACTAGCTTTTAAGGCTTGGAAGATTTAATGAAATTTTGAAATTTACTTTTGAAAACAAACTCCAATTTGAAATCAATTTTCCTTTTAAAAATTAGATTTGAAAAACTATTTGGAAAGTTGCCTTTGAATCAAGCCTAAAGATTGATGGGATTTGCAATACTAGCTAAAGAGCTAGCATGCAAAGCCGTATTCAAATAAGAAAAAATTCATATAAACTCAAGCTTGTACATGTAGATTATTAACCAAACTTTGAACCCAAAATCTTTGTAATCAATATTAAGACTCTAGCAATTCCATTTACTATATATACATCATGCATGGATATCAAATTTACTTCAATTCAACTCTAACCATACATGTATAAATTCAAGCTCATGAAAATAGCTACATGTAAAAGGAATTAAATGATTTATTCATAACTATACCCATCCAAAAATACAAATCATCTGTACCACCTTTTGTGTTCCATTTTATACTCAGTGAAGGCTCCAAGAATTTTTTTCAAAAGGTCATTAAGAAACTAAAATCAAACAAAATTCAATAAAAATAGAACTTTAGTAAATTTTGGAAAATCAATACAAAATAGTTCCTTATTAGTTTTTATTATCTATTGTGGTTTGGTACAACCATTTTATTTTGCTATGTTTGTATAACATTTTTATTTTTATGCAGTTATTCTTATCTATTTGTCATTGTTTTTATAAAAATATTTTAAACTAAATAAATAAACTTAGCTCACTGGTATTGTATTAATTATTGACCGACACAATCACATTCATCCATACATAAATAATACATTAAATGTTTACTTAACCAATCAAATACTTTTTTTTTTTTTTTTTTTTGTGGAGAATCAACCAATCAAATACTTGAACAATCACCAACTTTACTTTTTTTTTTTCCTTGAAACACTAACTTTATAACAGAATGTTATTATAACATGATAACAATACACACATGTAAAAAATCATCTATATTTCCTAATTATTAAATTATATAAATTTTTACTATATTTATACTTTACACGCACACATCACAATTAATACAAATAACATCATAAAAAAATGCATACAATCAGTATTAAACTGTCAGACACACACTCACACACATGTAATATAAATTTATAATAAAAAAAATGACACTCAGCTCAAAAACACTCACTCTTTACTTTTAGAATCAAAAATATTGAGATAGATAGAAAGAAAAGAGAGATAAGATGAGAGAGAGAGAGAGAGAGAGAGAGAGAGAGAGAGGTCTGTGTTGTTGTTTGGTTTTAGGCTATGCTGAAATATGATTAAGTTGTGCAAAAATATTTTTAAGGGTAAATTAAACTAGTAAAAATATATATATATATATATATATATTTCAAAATTGTGGTATATCATGTTGAGTTCCCCTGTTTATACTTCAAAATTATGGTATATCTGAAGTTCTTTTAATTTTTTTTTTTTTTTCATTTTAAACTTTAGTAAAAAAAAAAAACACACATGGAAAGTTGTGATTGATGGAGTATAAAGTAAAACATAAAAATTAGTAGAGAGGATTTACATTCTCTATCCAAGCATATTATTCAAAAACTTAAAATAACAAAAACAAATCATAAAACATAAGATAAATAAATAGAAATGAAACATGGAGTTGAGTTTAACTCCTCTCAAGATTTTAATTTTTAAAGTCATTTTTGCTAAGCTTCATATTAGCTCAAGACTCTTTGGTAAGGAAGATGGAGGAATTGATTGATGTGTAAGAACGTGAGCATAAAGCTTGAAATGGTTTGGGGGAGGGTGGGGTAGACGTGGCAAACTGGGTGGATCATGGTTCAGGACAAGTCAATCAGGTTTTTTTAGTCGAAAACGGGTTTGGGTAATAAAAAAAGGTCATTTAAGCGGGTTAGAAACATGTTGAGTCAATCAAATTGCAGGTGTATTTTTTCACATGAATTTTTCTTTTCTTTTTTATAATGTATTTGCCATTTGGTAAGTCATGCAGGAAATTACTTGGTGTAAAATGCATTACTTTGAATTCACCACTCATATCAAGAATGAGTCCAGCTCAACAAATTAATACTTATTCAATAATCATAAAACTATACAAATCCCAACATTGCTAACCAAAACAAATGGCACAAACACAAAGGGGTCTAGTCTACCCTTTGAAAATCTAATTAAAATAAACACACAAGTTTCATTTCTACACAATATCAACTTCCCAAAACATATAACAAAATTACAAATGCCCTATTGAATAGCTAATTTGAAAAGGAATAAAAACATATAAGAAATTAACAATCTTGAAAACTAATTTCATAATATAATATCAATTGTAGTTAGCACTTTATTTCAATTTGAGAATATAGATCAAAGTTTGATTGTTTACTTATTTATACGTAGTTTCTTTTATGAATATCATATCATTGTTAAAAAAAACACATACTCCAGGCCTAAGCATCCATAATTTATGTAAATTTCATTGATATATGTGTGGGTTCTTTTTTTTGTAAAACAACACACAGGCCTAAGTAAAGAACCAAGGATCCTGGGCCTGATGCTTTATGCTTTAAGAGACTGGGCTTGGTTTACCGCAGTTAAATTGGGCTGATTTCGAACAAAGTGGTGCACAAAGCACGGATTCTACAAAACATACATACTAACATACAGAAAACATATACACATTGAACAACAAGGAACAGTAAAGAAAATGATATAAAAGGAAGAAAGGTAAATAAAACGTTAGGGATCCTTAGAATAATATGGAATGTTTCATTATTTTCTTAAGTTTGTAATACATCACGCTCACTAGGATGTGTCACAAGGTCCAAGTAAGTTAAAAAATCAGAGACTTAAATGGCTCTTCAAGCCTCTAAAACTTGCGAAATTTGAATCCCTTTGAATCCAAATGTATTCTTTAGTGGCTATTTGAGGATCCTGAATGGTGTTTTCCCTCTCTTTTCTCTTTTCGAATTCTAACAGAGTTTTCTCAAGGATCTTTTTCCTCTAATCCACTATTGCTCTATGCCCTTCATTGTTGGCTGCTCCTCCTTTTATAGTGTCATCCTAGGGTTTCTAGGGTACCATTGATTCTCTCTATTTGCTCCCCCTAGGTATCAGAACCAATGTTATGATAGTAACATTGGTGGCTGGTCCCTTCCTCATTCTTCACTATTTCCCTCTTTTGAGGTTCCCTCCTCAAAAGTCCCTAGCTGACTTTCCCATTCTAGGGGGTCCTAGAGGGCTGACCTTTGCTCTTTCTTTTTCCAAGGCTTCTAGATTCCACCTTTTTAGACCCACCTTTTAGCTGCTTTCCCTTTTATTATTTTTCCCAAATGGGCTGATTCCTTTCTATCAGGCTAAAAGATCCCCAGCCACCTTTCTTCATGGTCTATCTTCCTGGGTTCCTCGAGATACAAGACCCTTATTCATGAGTTGTTGGTTCCCAAGTCTTCTGATCATTTTCTGCATCATTGGGTGGCTGATAGGACATATCTGCCTTCGTTCTTCGTGCTCTTGGTCATGCCCCCTTGAACTGTCTCAATCCCAACCTGGCCTTGCTGCACATCCCGAGGATCCTAGGCTCTTGAGAATCCCCAGGTATCATGGTTCAATTTTCTCCCTAGGCTCCTCAGCGATTTTCTTACCTTTGAGGGCTAGGCTGGACTTCTTCTTTCCTTTGTTTCGTGAGATCCAAAGCTTGCCCATTCATGGGCTTGGGTCCCTTCCTATGGGCTTTTAATGGATTTGGGCCTTCCCTTTTTTATTAAAAGCCTACATGTTTTCTAGATTTCAATCCTTTGTAATGTTTTGGGCTTTGACACAACATTGTGATATTTTGGATATCAACAATATATTTCGTCTTCTCTTTTTTCACACTTATAAATACTTTTCTCATACATTTCTATAATAGATAATTTTCTCATACATGTCTATAATTTACAAGAAATCCAAGTGCAATTCATTGATCCCATGCTTTAGATTGGCCATATTGTTTTGATTCAATGGGACATGCCTAAGGATACGGGCAACGGGACATGCCTAAGGATGTAGTGCAACTCTGGTCTTTCCGTGTGGACAAAGAAGCTTGTGATGATGCTGCTTCTTCTAATACAAACAAAGGACGGCTCTGTTTTGCGCTTGTGTTGGTTGAGAAAGCAAAGGATGAACAATCAATCTCATGAATCTTTAGTGCTCAAATTTTGCAATGGTTTTTATCTAGATTTTTATTTAAGTAGTGTTTTTCCAGTTTGTTTGAGACTTCTATTAGGCCCGTGACCATTAAAACTATGGCTTCTTTTATTTTTTTTCCTGAATATAAATCTATGTCTTCTTTAAGTTGTCACTATGGGTATGCTTATAGAGAGCATCATATGCATGTAAGAATTTTGATTGATAAGCAGTAAATAATTAAATATGTTAGTCCTTAAATTCTAAGGCTCCTTTAAGTTCTTTCTATATGGTTATGAAGGCCTAAGTATTTAGGCCTGCTTCTCCTGACTCTAGCAAAGTAGCAAATTTTTTAACCGACTTGATTTTTTTTATTTTTCGCCTTTTGGCCAAGGACTCAATCAAATATGACAAAATCAACTTGATTTTATCTATTGTTGTACCAACCATGGTATGAATTTAGGGAATTTAGTTGTAATTGAGATTCTGTAAATTCAATTTTTATTTCAAGATTGTAATTCAATTCTGGCAAATTGAGTAAAAGCTCGTTAACATTTTAATTAGTCAAATTGGTTTGAAATATGTAGAGAGAGAGAACAAAAACTATTTTGCTGAATTTTCTATATACAGGCAATAGCATGATAATTTGAAGGAATTATTTTCTTCTCTTTTCAAATTACATATTAAAAAGATGAATAATCAAAGTAAGGTTAAGTATCAATACTCTTTGTTATGGAAGATGGAGGAGGTAATTGTTGAGTATGAAGCTGAGCATAGAGCACAAAATGGAAGCTTGAAAAGGTGGGGGTGAGGGGGACGAGTTTCAATAGCTTGAAAATGTGGGACTTTTCAAATGAAAGGGAATTAAAAATGTGAAGTCTAAAGCGAGCCAATGGCTTGAAATGTAGGGGAGTTTCAATAGTAAAAAAAAACTATTAGTAAAAGTGATGATGCCGAAAAATCGTCAGTGGGCTACACGGCACTCACGTGCTCGAAACAACGCCTGCATAACACAAAAAGAGAAGACCTCGCAGAGAGCACCGGTGTGGTGCCGGCCAAATACCCTCCGAAGGTCAAGTTAGAACTTTTCACAACTCTAAAGTGTTAGAGAGGGTAAATTATGCATACCTTGGTTGGTGAGGGTATTGGGGTTTTTATAGTGGTAGAGGGTTGACCTCTCCTTATTGGATTAGAAGTCTTTTCCTTATAGGAGTCTCTTTAGACGTATTTTGCGAGATCATTTCCTTGTAGGAGTCTTTTTATTTAACACCAAGCGTGGGGCGTAAGATATTTCTTCATATATGCAAACGTGGAGACCAAGCAAGGCCACGTCAGGGTCCTCAGCTTCGCCTACTCCCTCGTCGGGGTCGTCACTTCGCCTACTCCCTCGTCGAGGTCGTCAGCCTCGTTAGGGTCGTTAGCTTCGCCTACACCCTTATTAGGGTCGTCAGCTTCGCCTACTCCCTTTTTAGGGTCGTCAGCCTCGTCAGGGTCGTCAGTTTCGCCTACCCCCTCGTCGGGGTCGTCAGCTTCGCCTACTCTCTCGTCGAGGTCGTCAGCTTCGTTAGGGTCGTCAGCTTCGCCTACTCCCTTGTCAAGGTCGTCAGCCTCATTAAGGTCATCAGCTTCGCTTTCGTCGAGGTCGTCAGCTTTGCCTACTCCTTCGTCGGGGTCATCAGCCTCATTAGGGTCATCAGCTTCACCTACTCCCTTGTCAGGGTTGTCAGGGTCATTAGCTTCACCTACCCCCTCGTCGGGGTCGTCAGCTTTGCCTACTCCCTTCAGCTTAGTAGTGTCAGCTTTCCATTTATGACAAGTTAACCCCGTCTTCCTAAAGCTGTAGACGTCCTAAAGCTGTTCTACTGCCATTTATGACAAGTGAGGCCGACGGGTCTATTTTGAACGTCGCTTCATGATACTATATTCATGAATATTTACATTCACAATTTTACCCTTATCAAAAAGTGAGATAACAAACTATAAAAGAGTGAAATTAAGGGTCTGTTTGAGATTTATTTTGCTAAAACTAAAATTTTTTTATTGAAAGTACTTAGATAAAATTAAAATTTAGGTGAAATAGTACAGTGTGACCCATGAATAGTACCAAAAAGTACAGTGGGACATGAATAGTAGCAAAAATAAGCTGAATAGTAAAATAAGCTGAATTGTAAAATAAGCTGAATTTTTAATTTGGAGCCAAATGCACATTAAGGGTGTTTTTGGATACCACTTATTTTGTTGAAATTGAAAATTTATTGCTAAAAGTACTGTAGATAAAAATAAAAGTTAGTTGAAATAGTACAATGAAGCCCATAAATAGTACCAAAAAGTGCAATGGGTCCATGAATAGTAGCAAAAATAAGCTAAATAGTAAAATAATTTTAATTTTCTATCTCAATCCAAACACACACTAAGTACTAAAAGTTGAAGCTACGAGCTCATAACGAGTACAGTTAGGGGGGCCAATTTTGAGAAAAGGGATTGGATCTCAATTTTTACTTACTTTAAACAATTTAAAAATAAAAATAAAAAATAAAAAAGCGGGGGTAGGGGCACTAATAAACACAATTTCTCCCCAGGAAGAGGCTTAGGAAATTTGTATTTTCCCTTTATTCCTGTATTTCAAAGCATTTAAACTCATATTTACCCCTTATGACGTTAGGATAAAAGTTCAAGTTAGGGAAAAAAAATGAAAAATGAAAAATGAAAAAAAAAAAAAAAAAAAAAGGACAACAACAAAGTTGAAAGTTCAAAAACATAGGTCCAAGCAAAAGTGTTTATTGGTATTTTAGAGTGCCGATCAGGACACTCAGAATGCTGATTGGCACTTCCACTCTGGGTTAAAGTGTCGATTAGGGCTTTAACTCAGGATCCAATTTTCCTCTACTTTGAATCTAGTTTATTTTTAGCCGGATTTTTTCTGATTAGTTTGGAGATGATTACTAGGTTTAAACCACTTTTTAACCAATTTTATGTTAGATTATCCCAAAGATAGAATTTTAATTAATCATCATTTATATGATATAATTAATTAATGAGTGTTGAGGCTCATTTTTGACAAAGCCTAGTAAGAGAAAAGACCCAGCAACACGGGCAGACCAAAGTTAGCAAGTAAGAAAAAGCCATTGAACCCAAGTGGCAAGAATGAATGGTTCACGGGCTCATAAAGTGGGTCCCGAGGAAGCAAATAGGCTTGAATGGGCCCGGAAAGAGAGAAGAAACAAACCCATGGGCAGTATGTAGAAAAGCAAGAATGGGCCACAATAGGCCCAAAGTAATGCAAGTAAAGAAAGTAAGGGGCTAATGGAAGACCCATCAGTGCCAAGGATGAGGTATAAAGTAATTGGGCCAGGGAAGCCCAAGAGAGTTAGTAAAGGCCCATAGGAAAGCAGGATTGGAAAAGGGTTGAGGAAGCCCAAGGAAAGCAAATGGGCCAAGGATGCCCAAGAGGGAAATGGGACACAGGAGCCCGCAAACAATGTAAGAAAAGGCCCAGTGAACACACTGAGTCACTGGGAGGGAAATAAACGGCAAGCCCAAAAGAGGTCCAGTAGGATTGAGTCAAACAACATTACAGCAGGAATAACAGAGTGGTATGACAGGAAAATACTAACAAGGCCACGAAGTGAACACAGAATAAGCCGGGGGAAGGAAGGCCCATGATCCAACAAGGCCCAATCCCCAAAAGAAGCAAGTCATAAAGAATGGTAGATCGGAAAACAACCCACGCCATAAGAAGCCAAAAGTGTACAGCAGAACGTACAGAACAATCTCCAAAACACGAAAAATGAATGAATGGCGGGTGAAGAAGGTGAAGCACGCACGAGACCCAAGCACCACCAGCCTGTACCCAGTCAATATAGGAAGTGGTGGGTCATGGGTCAGAGGGCATGGTCTGGCGGTGGGGAGAGGGAAAAAACCTATTCTGGGATTCTTGCTCAAGCTTTTTTGGGGAAAATGTCCTACTGGGATGACATGCCACCCAAAAGAAACAAGGATGAGTTGGATCCACCAGGTGTATGTCATAAGGGATAGAGAGAGAGAGCACACACACTGTAACAGGTAGAAAAAGCCACAGCAAGCAAACAAACAAAATAGCATTCTTTGTCTGGCAGAGGGGAGCGACATAGCTAGCACAGGTAAGTGGTCGTGGCTAAACCACTAACGACCAGTAAGTGGTCGGTAAGGACATCTATACCAGACAAAGGTAGTTAAGGGCTAAAACAGTAAATACCAGTCACAGCAGGCTCTATATAAAGGACCCCTTACTGTGCACTGAGAAGGGGGATTCAAAAAATCACAGTAATAGGAATTTCTAGAGAAAAAATATAACCCAGAAGTAAGCATTGAGGAAAAAAAAAAAAAACTAAGAAGTAGGAAGGAGAGGAAAAGAAAAACAAAGAGTTTAGAATGACAGGTATGCACCAATAGGTTGATTTCCTTTCTCCCTCAATAGCCTTGCTCTCTATACAAGGCAAAAGATCTGTATTTGGGCATGGACCATTTAGGCATGTTCTCTCAAAGCAATTAATTTCTTCTCTGAGATTACTCGCATTGAGGGAATGGTTTTTCCCTTCTTGGTTTCAACACCGTGTATTACTTGGCGTGGAAACTAACGCTTTGATTTTGCTAACTCTTTTTATCCTTCACTTAGCTTATTCTGTGTACAAAGAGCCTTTTGTTGCTCACTTTTATTTATTGTGGCTAAAAGTAGTGATTGTGTCTCTTATATCATCTTTATTATATCTACCTGTCATAACTTACTCACAGTGGTTCTGCCTACCATGGGTCTATAATTAAACTCTGGTGAACAAGGCATAGTTTGTGCGCAAGCTGGATCAAAGTGAGTTACAATTGGACCGGTTTCGACTCCCTTACTCAGAACATTTAGGCCAAATATCGCAGGAGGCAGCCCAGTCCAACATTGCAAAAAATGCCCACTACAATGAGTAAAATATTATTTTGGTTCTTAAATTTTTCCAAAAATTTGTTTTTGTACTTAAACTTTAGATTTTTTTTTTCAATAGTTTAGAGAAAAAAATAGGCGAAAAACACATTTTGGTCCCTACATTTTCAGCCGATTCTCGTTTTAGTCCCTAAGTTTTTTTTTTACCGCTTTTAGTCCCTCTCCAGAAAAACGGTTCCATTTTGGTCCCTACCGTTACATCATAAACGGATATTACTGATGTGGCAAACGACATTGATAATCAATAATAAAATAATGGGTTTACAGTAACCTGACTGCTACTGTTAGTTATTCCCGCCCTTAGTAGTCACGTGCCACTCACGTGACGGTCCCTAACCCAAGCAAAACCCCAAATCACCCAATTAGACCTAACCCGTTGCTGAAAATCCCTAATCTCTTACCTTATTCGTTGCTCATCACAAGACCGATCAAAAAACCCACAAATCGGCAAGCACAAAAATCCCACAAATCGGCAAGCTTCAGTGTGTTTGTGCTGAGCAGATTGCGAAGGTTGTATTTCTCTCCAACTCTCTCTCTCTCTCGTTATGTTATGAATGCCATTTTAAGTGCTGGGTAATCGTTCTGGGTTTAAATCTCAGTTGTTGGGTTTTGAGAATTTGGGAATTTTGAGATGTTGTGTTTTGTTATTGCTCTGGAATTTCAATCTATCTCTGTTTCTCTCTCGTTGTGTCTCACTCTCACTCTCTCTCTTCCTCTCTCCCTTTATAGCTTTTGTAGTGGACATTATACTGACCGTGATAGTGGAATATTGTTGGGATTTGCATTGTTTGGCTGTTGTGTGTTGCTTTTGTTATTTGCGGCTATGTTTGTTTTACTTTTTGTTTTGCTTTTGTTTTTCAGGGATCACAATACTGACTGTATTTTTGTTGGCAATTGCATTGTTTGTCTGTAGTATGTGTCACTATTGTTTATCAGGGACCACTATATTGACCTTTGATAAACCATGGAATCTTTGTGTTGGTATTTGCATTGTTGTCTGTATTGTGTCTTGCTTTTCAAGAAGTGGCTGGGTCCATGTGATCCCTTTGTCGGTATTATATGCTTTTTTATTTGTTTATTAGCCTAACAAAGTATTATTAATATATGTTTTCATTTTCATTCTGTTTTCTTCCCGTGACTTGCATGCAGGATGAATGAGCTTTTTACTCTGCATGTCCACCATGGTGGCCATTTCATGTGGAACCCTCAAGTGTATGTGGGAGGGACAGTTGATATAGTGGATAATTGTGACCCAGATAGGTGGTCAAAAGTAGAGATTGAGAGTATATGTAGGGATTTTGGCTACTCTGAAGTAGATAAGCTATGGTATAAAATGCCTGGTGTGAACCCAGAGCGGTCAAATTTCCATCAGGTGGTTGATGATGATGCTGCTATGTTCATGACTGACTTGGTGAAGGGATATGGGGAGATTCATGTCTTTGTGGAGCATCCAGTGCATGAACCAGTTGAGTTACCAATGGAGGATTTTGATCCCTTAACTGCTGGAGTACCTGGTAGTGAAGTAGAAGGTGTAGGTGTAGGTGTAGGTGAGTATGATAATGAAGAGTACATACCTGATTTTTCACAATTTGGAGGCCATGATCATGCTGAATTTGTTAATGTTGACCATGGTGAGACACATGAGGTAGATGATGAGCAAGTTTGTGCTAGGAGGGCTGGCAAAGCGCCAATTGTTGATGACCAAGTTGAGGAGAGTAGTGAGGGTAGTGAGGGCATTGAGGGTAGTGAGGGCAATGAGGGCAGTGAGGGTAGTGAGGATGAGAGGAGTAACTTAGAAGAAGAGCCAGAAGTGCAACCAATGAATATTGGTGAAGATAGTCCTGATAGTTAGGACAATTAAGCTGAAGATGCTGAGGTTGAAGCAGGACAAATGGGTGGTGGTGTCATGAATTCTGACTATGAGAGTGAGGAGTTGCTTAGCCTTGATGAATCATCATCAAGTAGTGAGGGTGGTGATGATTCAAGTGATGATGACATCCCTGTTGCTGAGGTTGACAATTCTATTAGGAGCAGCAAATACCCAATCTTTAGGCCAGTAGCCAAAGCTGAGAACCTTAGGTTTGAAAAGGATATGTTGTTCATCTCAGCTAAACAATTTAAAGATGCTATAACTGATTATGCAATCCATGGTGGGTGGGGTATAAAATTTGTGAAAAATGACTTGGTGAGAGTGAGACCCCGATGCCAGCCAGGGTGCAAGTTTGTTGCCTACCTTGCAAAGGTGCCAAGGGAGAAGAGTTTTAGATTGAAAACACTGAACATGGAACACACATGCAGCAGAAGCTATAGAAATCCAAGGTGCACAGCATCATACATTGGGAAGAAGTTAGTGAAGAGGGTTAGGAAACAGCTTGGCATAAAGCTTAAGGATATTCAGGATGCTGTGCATGAGAAGTATGTGGTTGACATAAGTGCAGGCAAGGCAAGTAGGGCTAGAAAGAAAGCTCAAGATGCTGTTGATGGGACCCACACTGCACAGTTCAACCAACTATGGGAGTACTGTGATGAGTTGAGAAGGTGCAGTCCTGGGAGCACAATATTGATGAAGGTGCATACTTATGATGATGGTGATTTGGCAGCTGAGCATGGATTGGCAACCGGGCTGCCATATTTTGAAAGGATTTATATCTGCCTTGAAGGTTGCAAGAAGGGGTTCTTGGCAGGGTGCAGGCCAATCATTGGTCTAGATGCATGCCATCTGAAGACCAAGACTGGTAGGCAGCTGATGTGTGCTGTTGGCAGAGATCCCAATGATGAATACTTCACATTCGCTTATGCAGTAGTAGAGGCTGAAACAAAGGACACTTGGACCTGGTTTCTTAATTTATTGCTTGCTGACATAGGAGATGACAAGATATGGGTGTTCATATCTGACCAGCAGAAGGTATGATGGTAGCTTTATTGTTTGTTGAATTAATTGTAGTTAATGGTAGCTTCATTGCTTGCTGAATTAAATGATTGTGCTTTGCAGGGGTTGGTGAACACCTTTGTTGACAATTGGCCACAGTACGAGCACAAGATCTGCTGTAGACATTTATACCAAAATTTGAGGAAAAATCATCCTGGTGTCCTTATTAGAGACCTTTTTTGGAAAGCAGCCAAGGCTACCTATCGGCAAGCATTTGAGAGGGCAATGAATGAGCTAAAGGAGGTGGATGAAGATGCATTCAAGTGGCTGCAATCTCAGTCACCAACTATCTGGGCTAGGCACATGTTCAAAAGTGATGGCCAAAGTGACACAGTCTTGAACAACATGTGTGAAAGCTTCAACAGCACGATAGTTAAGTTCAGGAGCAAACCTATAATCACCATGGTATGCATAATTCTCCCTTTCATGTGCATTATGATCCATAGACCTATGTAATTCATGAATGATTAATTATCCATTTCTCTCTATGTGCTTGCAGCTTGAGTGTATTAGGCTATATCTGATGACTAGATTTCAAGCAAACAAAGAAATGATTCTGAAGGTGGAATCTGAGTTGTGTCCTAAGATAAGGAAAAGGTTGTACAAGGAGAAGTTGGCATGCAGCAAGTGGATAGCATGTTGGGCTGGTCGTATGAAATTTGAAGTGAAGAATGGGCTTGAGAGTTTCATTGTGAACTTGGAAGAGAAGCAATGCAGCTGTAGGAAGTAGGACATAGTTGGCATACCATGTTGCCATGCCATTTCTTGTATATTTTTCAACAGAGAAGATGCTGAAAAGTATGTCAATGCTTGCTACAAAAGGACTACCTACATTGATTGCTATGAACCCATTATAGAGCCCATCAATGGCCAGAATATGTGGGGACCTAGTGGACTGCCACCTGTGCAACCCCCTATCAAGAGGAGACCTCCTGGCAGGCCTAAGAAGAAGAGGGCACTGGAGCCTGATGAACCTAGAAGTCACAAAAAAAATAGAGGCCTAGGCATCTCAAAACAATGCAAGTTATGTGGGAAATTAGGACACAACAAGAGGAGCTGCAAGGGAGAAGTAGGAGGGAACTCCTCCTTGCCTGGGAGTGCATCCCAAGCCAGTAGGACCACTAGGAGGGTAAATATACACTTTGACTTAGATATCCTCATTGTTTTGTTTTCAGTTGGCAAACTATTAATTGTTATTGTGCTTGTGCTTGCAGGCAGCCAAGGATGCTCAGCCAACAGTACATAGGGCACAACCAAGCTCTAATCATGATGTGACCACAAGTGCACCTCCACCCCCCACTAATAACCAGTCCAATCCAAGACCAAAAAGACAGAGGAAGAGAAGTGCAGTCACTACTGAAACCTTGAATGCAACTAGGAATGCAGCAAGATATATGGTAGCAATGAGATCTGCTAAAAGATAGCAAACTGAAGCAGGACCTTTTTTTTGTTGTGCTATATGTTGAAGCACTCTTCATATGTTTATGTAACTGCTAGAACAATTGGCATATGTTTATAGGCTGACCAAGTCCTTTTTTGTATGAATGTGTTTGGTAGACTTTGTCCCATATTGTGTAATTATTGTGGTACACCAAAAACTATCATTGGTGTTAAATATTTTGTAATTATTCTCCAATTGTTATGATGATTCAGCTTCCATTATTCAGATTTGCTGGTTTTTAGCTTTGGTTTTTAAAAGGCTTAAACTCAAATTTGCTGGTTTTTAGCTTTGCTGGGCAGTTTGGTGATTATGCAGGTTTGGTGAGCATTGGAGTTTAATGTGCTGGGCAGTAGCCAGTTTAATGTGTAATGATATATGATGTATGAATTAATGTGTAATGATGTATGTATGAATAAATGTATATTATACAGGTTTGGTAAATTATGTAGGCTGCTAGTGTGCTAAATTATGCAGGCTGCTGGTGTGCTAAATAGTTTAATGTCTCTTTCATTTTGCAATCAGTTGCTCTCTAAATTGCTGTCAAATTGTAGTATCAAATTGCTGTGTCAAATTGCTGTTTCCATTCAAAATTGTAGTGTCAAATTGTTGTGTCAAATTGCTGTCTAAAACAGGATGCTTTCTCAAATTGCACAGTTAATATCAAAATTGACAGTTGATGCACAGTTAATATCACAAACTGCTTTGACACAAACACTTAACAACAATGTAATAAATTGGTACACAAATCATAGATTAATTAAAAATACCATATTCCATTGCTAAAGTATTGGATTGCAAAGAGAATTACACCAAAAAATCAAGCCTTTTCCCACTACTACATACCAACAAATTCCAACACAAATTATGACCTTCTTCCACTAATACATACACCAAAATTCAGGTCTTTTGCCACTAATACATACAACAAAATTCAGGCCTTTTTCCACTAATACCTACCCACCTAATGACCCATTTCCCCCCCCCCCCACCTATTTAGCCAACCAGAAGAAGCATCAAACAAAGTAGCATCCCACTTATCACCAGAGACAGCCCCAGGCAAATGAGCAGCCTCTTCTCTCTCTTCCTGTAGCCTACAATGGCAGCTTCAAGGGTCAAAATCCGTTGCCTCTGCTCCGGAATCAGCACCTTGCCACGCTTGCAGATTTCATAATCAAGCCACTGAAAAAATTTACACTTGCGTCCAACCTGACACCCAAGGGCCAGATAAATGATGTTAAATGAACAACCAGAATCATGAAAAACAATAACAAATAGTATTAGCAAATACTACCTTACCAGAAACTAAAATATTATTAGCACAATGTTCTTGTATTAGCACAATTTATATTGTCAGCAACAAGCTGAGTTTTTTTTTTTTTTTCCTTAAAATTTTTAAATTTTTTATTTATTTAAGAAAACAAATTCTGGGTTCCCAAGACAAGAAAACCAAGTTGGGTTTTCTCTACGAATTAGCAAAAAAAAATTGGTTGTCAAATATTATGAAGCTGTGTTGGTTTAAGATCAAAATGACGGTCTTAGCGAGACAATAATGAACACTAAGAGAAATAAAAGGTCTGTAAATGAAAGAGAGAGGGGTTAGACTTAGGGGGATTGCAAGATTGAAACGAAAATGAAAAAGGAAAACAGAAAGGCTAAAGGGAACCTGAAGTGCTTCCAAAGTTAAAAACCCAGAAATTTAAAAACATTACAAAGAGAGATACTACCTTACCCAGTAATTTGGACAACATTAGAACCTTCTTCCAGGGTTGTCAGATGTCCACGAAACGACCACAATGGGTTTCTACGAGCAGAAGCATCGGGCTGGGCCCCTTTTCCTCAAGCTTCCACTCGATGACATCGAGCTTGAATCCATGGAAAGCAGTTGATTTCGACTGTGTGGTGAGCGAGGAGCAATTGATTTGAAGGTGTTTTTGAGTTCGTGACTGGTGAGGGACTTCAATTCATGTGGTGACTGATGAGCGAGGAGCTGAGGAAATTTGGGGGTTAGGGATTTCTATTTGGGTGATTTGGGGTTTTGCTTGGGTTAGGGACCGTCACGTGAGTGGCACGTGACTACTAAGGGCGGGAATAACTAACAGTAGCAGTCAGGTTACTGTAGACCCATTATTTTATTATTGATTATCAATGCCGTTTGCCACATCAGCAATATCCGTTTATGATGTAACGGTAGGGACCAAAATGGAACCGTTTTTCTGGAGAGGGACTAAAAGCGGTAAAAAAAAAAACTTAGGGACTAAAATGGGAATCGGCTGAAAATGTAGGGACCAAAATGTGTTTTTCGCCAAAAAAATAAGGACGAAAAAATAATTTTTTTTCAATACTTTAAGGATGAAAAAAAAAATTAAAGTTTAAGGACAAAAAGTGAGACATTTTCAATAATTTAGGTAAAAAAAAAAGTTCAATAGTTTAGAAATGAAAACGAGCTTTTTAAAGTTTAAGAATAAAAAACAAACTATTGGTCAATTTTAGGAACCAAAATAATATTTTAGCCTTAATTAATTACACAAAAATCATGATACTCTACTGGAAATATATCATGTTTTTAATTACATCCTTGTATTAAACTTAATCTAATGAGATTTTGACATTTAATTAACTGAAATGAATTCTTTGAAGGACTAATCAAAATTTTATGGATTAAATCCTAAGTTCCAAGAATGCATCCTGATCATTAAAAACTTGATATGACTTGATCATTTGATTTGGTGGTTCAATTTTTCCATTCACCATGTCATGAGCTCCTATGTATTTTGGAACTCAGTGTTCTCTCATCTAATTTCAAACAACGTTTCTATTCTTTCATGGTTACAATTATCATTTTGTCCTTGATTTATGAGTCGACCTCTAGTTGCAAAATGGGATGTAAACTGATATACTCCAAATTTCATGATAAAGCTGTACTCTTAGGTGAAGTTACAAAGATTTCAATCTAATGCACTACTCCTTTCTACAATGAGTAACCTGGAATTATATTAGCCTTAGACACCCTAAATAGCACCATAAAAATAAAAAATAAAAAATAAAAAAAAAAGGAAAGAAAATTGACAGAAATAAACCTCAATGAATTGACTTGATACTCCCCAAATTTTGTTCTTAAATCTAATACCTCGAGTTGTGCCAAAATCAAGATAATACACTCACTATTTCAAAATCAACATTACAACACAATGTCCGGATTTATTGATGTCTACTAAGAAAGAGTTTAACACAGGAAATTCAATATTCTTATTGTCAATTTGCATGGTTAAGGGATATTTTCAATGTTTTGTAGGTATTTGGATTATTTTTAGATATTTTAAGGGTATTTCAATCATTTTAGAGATTTGCAAGATTTTTTTTATTTTAAAGATTTTTACAGGGGATATTTTTCTCATTTTAAAAGTTTTAAGGATAATTTGATGATTTTGAACAATTTAGGAGAATTTTGATCATTCTTAAAATGTTAGGAATACTTCTACCATTTTAGAGCTTTCTAAGTATTTTAGTTATTTTAGAGGTTTCATGCATAATTGCGTATTTTAGTCATTTTAAAAGTTTCATGTATAATTTGGTCATTTGAAAATTTTAGTGGCAATCTATAGGCTTTGAGGGTAGTTTGACCATTTTTGAGATTTTGGGAATATATATGTCGTTTTGAATGTTTATATTCTCTTAAGACTAAAACTTTTCACTTTTCAAGGACAGATAGAGTACTTTCTTGGTTAACATAAAATGTTTTAGTTTGACTAAGTTTTTCAGCTACCCCAAATGCCTAAAAATGAGAAAAACATATAAAAAATGCTTTACACCAAAACAAGCAGGGCCTCAACCCCTAATATGGCATTTTTCCTCGACAATGTGGAAATAATTTTTGTTTAACCAATTTTTTCAAACCCAAACACTCGAAAATGAGGAAAACATTTTCTGGAAATTCTTTTATGCCGAACAAACAGTGTCTTTATTATAATAAGTATTTCCAGGAAAACATTTTTTGGAAATTCTTTTATGCTGAAACAAACAGTTTCTTTATTATAATAAGTATGATGTATGACCCAGCATATGTGAGAGAGAGAGAGAGAGAGATGATTAACGGTAAGAAATCAAAACAACAATGGTAAGAACAATGATCATTACATCGAGAGCCAAATTTTTTATTTTGATCCAAGTTAGTTTAATTTTTCTTTTCAAAAGCACATGTAGGAATATTCTAAACCACATTATCCATTCCTTTCTAATGCTTTCCACCCTTTGCTTTGGAGTCAGAAACCAGAGCCTTGATGCAGAGACGTGGCTTGGTATTAACCAGATTTTGTGGCAAAACTGAGACAGCAACCACCAATGACCCGTTGGGTACTCCAGAAAGCGGAAGCAGCTCAACAAGAACCGAAAACTGTATGGTGATGAAGTTGGAACAAGCACAAATAAGCCAGGAGAATGTAAAATGTTTGTGAACAAGTGAGAAATGATAACAGTTTTTTTACCTCTGGAGATTTGAGGTCTACAACTGAATCTGATACAGCACTTTTTACTGCAGCAGCCACAACGCCAAAGCATTTGTTACGGTCCAACAAAGCAAACTTATCAGAACCATTTGAAGTATCTTTCACAATCTTCAACTCTGTCTCCTCTATTCCTCGTCTGTTATAACCAACTGCAAACTACAACATACAGATTTAATTCATGTGACAAAAGTATTGGCTGCTAAGGCTTTTTATGCTTTCTTTTCCTTAGGGGGAAAAAAGGCATAAAGAACATCAAAAAAAAAAAATTCCAGTTGCTGATTTTATCTGGCATCATGTAACTCAACATTAGCAAACATGTACCAAACTGGGGAGCAGCCAAGACTAGGAAAAGAAAATAAATAACCCACGATAACAAGGATGGATATAAGAGGTAAAATTGACTACAAATTGCAATTTGCTAACTCAATACAAGTTAATCCTGATGCAAAGAAAGTTGAAGATAACTTTTACAAGCACCTGAGCATGGAAAAAGGAACACTAAAGGGAAGTCTAAGTATCCATAAGCTAGCTTCTGTGATGAATCTTGGTTTCTTTAAGTAGCTTATGCCTTAAACTCATTATTATAATTTTTTTTATAAAAGTTGTTATGTAATAAGGCGTCTGACTTTTAATTTTAATTTTTAGAATAAAAGTAAAAAGGCAAAGCCCAAGTACCCGAGAAGTATAAAAGAGCAACTTCAGAGATTAAAAAGATCAAGGAACTCTAGAAAAGAACAATCAACGTCCCCGATGTTCTGCAGAGCAGGGAAATTCCAATTTCTGCAAACGATCTAGGGTTGTGTTCCCTTCAAATACATCATATCAAACATAAAGACGCATCTGAGCTTTGATTGCCTTTGAAAGCACATCTCCAACATGCTAGGAGATCTTTTGCTGAAAGACACATGATCCAAGAGACACCAAATAAAGAGAAAACCATAGACCAAAGATCCCTAGCAACAGAAAATGAAGGAAAAGATGAGCAATATACTCCCCATCTACTATACCATAGCAATTAAAAATGATGATCTTGCCCTTTTGAAGGTTACCTGTGGTAAGAATATTACCATGAGCATCAGTCAAAGCAAAAAAAGAAACTTTCCAAGGGACTTTAGTCTTCAAAATCACCTGCCAAGGTAAAACCTCCCTAAGACCACCACTGAAAGCCTTATAGTAAGATTTCACATCAAATATATGATTCTTAAATGAAGACCAGCACATTTCATTTAAACCATTTCCAGAACTGCAAGAAGCATAAAGAAGGGCACTAATGGATAGCACTGTTGTGTCTGTACATGTACTTGTCAATAGAGGCTTGTTTGTTGGTTGCATTTTCTTATAGCTCAGAAAAAAGGATTCTAAGAAGTTCATCACCACACCCCACATAATGCCAGAAAAAAGATGCAACTGCTGACTAACATCTCCAACTAAGAACTTCACATTTCATTTAAACCATTTCTGATGTACTTCCATACACACACAGCTTGAGAACCCCTAACCTTAGCAGAAAACAATTGACCCACCAACTCTTCATATTATTTAGCCCCCACAACCCTTCTCCAAAGATGTTCCCTTTCCATGGCATATGATCAAAGCCATATCCATAAAAGAAATTGATTAACAATATCGAGCCTTTGAATTCCTAAACCATCGGATTGAATAGGAGAGAAACTGTACTCAAATTCACCAAATGGAAAACTTCCTTTCATCCCCTAAACCAGGTCCATAAGAAATATCCCTTTGCAACTTCTCTAATTTTATAGCAACTAGAAGAATATGAAAGATAGACATAAAGTAGGTGGATAAACTTGAAAGAGAGCTTGTGATCAAAGTGACATACCACCTTTCAAAAAATACAATTTTTTCCACCCAACCAGCCTCCTTTCCATTTGCTCTACTACCATAATATCTCAAGCAGACCTAGTCTTAAAAGGTGAACCAAGGGGAAAACCCAGGTAGGTTATAGGAAAAGACCCCACATAGCAACCCGAAAACCTAACAAAGGTTTCCTGACTTTTTAATTAGTCATGTGACTTTAAAATAAGCATGAAACTATTAGAACCATTGCTTATATCAGAATTCCTGGTTGCCATCTTTGCTAGGGTAACATTCTATTGTTTTATTTAAGGGTTTGCTTAAGTTGTAACAGTAGCTTTTTGAGAAAATTATTGAATAAAATTTCCCTTCTTAATTTCCTTTAATACAAACTTGATATCTTTTTTCTTTATTCCCCCTCAATAATTTCTAAGAAAGACAAGCATAATTTGAATATTGATCCAAAGAGTGGATTCAAACCTTGGAATATGGTGAGTGAAAAGAAAGACAGGGTCAGTAGTTCCTTTGGTTTTAAGCAGATAAATAGTCATGCTTCACATTTACTTCATAATTTGCTCGATAAATTACTACAGTATCTGCACCGTTAATAGGTTTAAACTTTTACCTTTACAGGATGTGAAACTTTGTGCTGTTTGTCATTCATGAACCGAAAAACAAGCTTTGATACAACTATTTGCAGTTCCTTCTCATTCAAGCTGCAAGTTTCTTGGATAGGAAAAATGCGGTGACACCAACTGCACCAAAGAAATGCATTTTTAGTATTAAAGAAAAGAGATCATAACTAACCACAAAAATGAAAATCAGATAATAAGAATTGAATCATAACTTCAGTGGATTGCTCGTGCAAAAAGGAAAATTTGAGGCATCAATAAAAAATTCCAAATTCTGAGTGTGACACTTCCTAATAGATTCCAATAAAGATTACTCCTTTTAAATTAATAAAATAAGATGTTGAACCTGAACAAACATGTTCAAATGCCAAAGATATTTGGTACTTGGTTTTTCCTTATTCAGTGTTATATTAGGTGATGCCTAGCATCCCATACATTTGATGGCCTGTGGCAAAGGTCTGTTTGGGGGTCAGAGGAGTCAACAGCTTGCTGCAGTTCCTTCCTGTTTGATGTGGCAATTGGAAGGAGAGGAATGATAGAGCATTTTAGAAGTTAAGCTTTCTATTAGCAAGATAAAGAAGTTGCAGAAGACGCTTTTCTTTTTATCTTTGATTCCCCACCGTTGTTGAATTTTATTTTCTTTTTGGATTTCATTGATACCTGTTTTTATTATTATTTTAGGATTCAAGTTCTCAGTTGCTCTCTTCTCTCTGTCCTTCCATTGAATGCCTATCATACTAGGGCGCCCAACTTCTTTCTGGCTTTCTAGTTAATAATTTTAGTATTTTACTACTGATCCAGAAAAGAGGAAAAAGAAATTAGTTACCAAATCTATGAGATATAAGCTAAAACAACACTCTGAAACCTGGGGTAGAGCAGACAATATAACCTCTTGGATATTGGTACTATTCATTGAAGGATGAACCAGTTCCCCAAGTTGTCCTTAAGCCTCATCCCAGGTGCTAGCTTTAAATACTAGTCAAAATTAAATTTACTACCATGAATTAATTTACTAGTCCAAAAAATTATACGTTGGACTTGGAACTAACCTTTTTTTTGGATAGGTAAGAGAATTACAAAAGTACAATGTGTTTACGATAGTAAACCCACAGCACTTGAAACAAATACAAACAAATCAAAGAGAAGAGTTAACAGAAATTAAGAAATCAGACATGGAAATACAATTTGTAAAACCCCAAATACAAGACCACTCAAACAAAGTCCTAGCTAGCAAAGACTTCAAAAGATCCACAGGTCTTTCTTTCAATATCTTCAAACGTAAATGAATTGCGTTCCCACTAGATTAACCACATAATACAAGCCGAAACCATATTCCAAACATTTGAAGAAAATTTCCCCAATCAATTCCTCCATGCAAAAAGAAGAGAAGCATTTGTATTCAGCATTACCCATTAAACCCCAAACATAAGAAAAACTACACTCCACAAAGCACGAGCAAACTTACAACGAAGCAGAAGATGATCCATAGTTTCCTCATCACAACAACATAAGCAACTCCAATTAACAAGGGGCAAGCCCCTCATAACAAGTTATCAATTGTGAGAATCCTACCCCTAGTTGCTGTCCATAAAAAGAAAGACACCCTTTTAGGTATCTGTACACACCAAATGCTGTTCTAAGGGAAAGAAATAGAAGGGGCGTCCAATAAAGAATTATAAAAGGAACTCACATCAAAAACACCATTCCGAGTCAACTGCCAATTCAGAATATTATCACCCTCCCCCCTTGGCATTTTGGAGTAAATATGCTTGTAAAAAGTAAGTTCCATTTCCTACCTCCCCCTTCTGATGCACTCAAGACCAAATCAAAAAAAAAAAAAAAAAAAAAAAAAAAAAAAAAAACATTGAATTTTGCAGTTCTCATCCAATAATAGGTTGCAAAACTGAATGTTTTTCTGAATCGAAGGTACAACAGTTTTTATAATAAGAAAATAATCAATTAGAAAGAAGAAGAAACCAACTCATGCTGTAGATGTCAACAAAAACTCATTGTAAAAAAAATAAATAAACAAATAGTCAAATAAAATAAGAATCAATGTATTTCCAAAGACTTTTAGCCATATCTACGATTGATATTCATTTAAAGGAGAATATTTAATGTGGTACTTAAAAAAAATAGATGCAGAGTTAATATCTGAAACAAATAACCAAAAAAAAATATTAAACATTCCCAACAAAGAAGACAAATGAGAATGGGGCAAATAAGCGAACTTACAGAGGTGATTTGGAAATCCCAGATTCCACAGACTCCATAATATTTGATACAACACCAACAGTGTCAGCCGGTGTGTTTCTAGGGAAAGTAAATAGAAGTAAACCACTCCTTGTTAACTTAACTAGTGAAAGAACATGACCTCTATCAAGATTTGTGTCTGGCATTACAGAAGACAGACAAGTACCTGTCAAAAGTTCATCTGCCATCATATATCTTTTTTGAATATGGGATCCCTACACCTTACCAATGAACTAGTTGAAACCCCAAAAGAAATCATGCCAAATTAACCAGTAAATTACCACTAGTTTTCCCAGAGTTATTGGAAGCAGTCTCGGTTTCCCCATCTTGGTCATCCTCTGGGCATATTTTCCTTCTCTTAGTAGCAGCATTATCATCCGAATTGTCCAAATTTCCGGAATCAGCATTACTACAAGACCCTACATACTGCCAGAAAATTTAAAACAACCAAAAGAAGTCAGCATTGACAACAATGGACAAAATTGTGGTAAAATTCTATAACTGAAAATTGTTACTTGATGCAACTACACAAACGCTACATCTCTATATTAGTCCAAAGCTTCTCTTGACCCAATAAAGAAGTAATATAAACTGATATCAGACATGTAAAACCACACAAAATCAAATCAAATAATTGCAACATGTCTCACATTTCGATTTAAATGAGAATTGGACAAGCATGAGGAATGGTGGTAATGAAATTGCAGTTAAGTAAGTCTTCTGCTACTATTAAACGAAGAAAAGTAATTTTCAGGTAATTAAAATGCTGCTTACAACAAAGGAAAATGCTGGGTATATTGATTTTACACAGCAAAGATTTTTTTTTTTTTTTTTGTTCTTTTAAAGTAAAATTTGAGAGAAGACCTTAACCTTATCTAGGATAGAAATTGCTTCCTTTGTGGCACTTTTCTCCCTCTCTGACAAACAAGGGAACAAAAAACAGTGATTTATTAAGGTATTTAAAATAAAAAGAAGCAAATTTATAAGATGTAACTAAATATTAGTAACTAATATTGAGAGCAGAGGCATATTTTTGCAAAAAGAAATGGAAATTGAAAGTGGGTTTGTTTTGGATTTTAAGTACAAACTGATAGTGCAGGTGATGAGGAAGCCAGAAAGGGAGTGGTGGAGAAGCGAAGATGGGGCGTTGTAGTCATAGCGAGGAATACTGATCACTGCTGAGTGCTGCTCCCACGGACTCATCATCGTCTCTTTCTTCTTCTTCTTCTCTTCTTCTCCTTCTTCTTCTTCGTGATGATGCGCTTTTTCAAATCCTTCTTCCGCCATTCCCACCCGTGGAGTGGAGAGACCAGGTTATACTACCAACTATCTATGTTATGGTTCTGTATCCCTGCGATGCAATCAAAAACCCCACTTTATGTTATAAAGAAAAACCACTTTATGTTTCCCAAAAATTAAAAAAATAAAAACAATTTTTTTTTTTTTTTTATAATATCATTTGCATTATATTTCAATTTGGTCTATAACTTTTTAATTATGTCAATTTGATCCCTAACATTTAAGTGTTGTGTCAATTTAGTTATTACCGTTATCTTTTGGTGAAATTGCTAATATGGCAAATGGTTAAAATAAAAAATTAGTTTATTACCACATTAACAAAAACTAATTTTGTTGTTTGCCATGTCAGTAATTTTTATCCTAGAAATAAAAATAGAAACTAAATTGACATGGTATTGAAAGGTTAAAAACCAAATTGATACCATTGGAATGTTAAAAACCAAATTGAAATATAGTGTAATATGCTCTTTGCCGACGACTCATTACTGTTTTGCAAAGCATCAAAGAACGAAGTGCAAGTGATAAATGAGGTACTGATGGGATATGCTAATGCCTCGGGTCAATGCATTAATATGGAAAAGTCATCAGTGTTTTATAGTAGTAACACTCCCAGGCAAATGAAGGAATGGACTAAAGAGCTTTTGGGGGTAGAAGAGGTGGAGCGCTTCGAAAAATATTTGGGTTTGCCCACTTTGATTGGTAGAGCAAAATACCAATCCTTCTCTTATCTAAAAGATAGGGTGTGGAAAAAATTACAAGGATGACTCTCTAGGGTTGGAAAAGGAGTATTGATCCAAGCAGTGGCTTAATCAATCCCCACTTACACAATAGGGGTCTTCTTTTTGCCAACAAAACAGTGTGATGAGTTTAACGCATTATGTGCGAAGTTCTGGTGGGGGGCAGATTAGGGAGGAGAGAAAGATTCATTGGAAGAGCTGGAGTGTGTTAACTCAAGCCAAAGGGGTGGGAGGCATGGGATTTAGAGATTTGCGACCCTTTAACCTTGCTATGTTAGCCAAACAAGGGTGGAGGTTTTTGTATAACCAAGAGTCACTTGTCTATCGATGCTTTAAAGCTCGATACTTCCTGTGGTGCTCTTTTATGGAGGCGGCTAATTCACCAAACAGCTCATATGTGTGGAAGAGTATTTTGGCTGGCCAACCTGTTTTGAAAAAAGGTATTTGTTGGAGAGTGGGTGATGGAGCTTCCATACATCCTTTGCGGGATAAATGGATTCCTAACCACCCTTCACATATGGTCCTTTTTCCACCAACTGAGGAATAATGGGAATGGAGAGTATCGGATCTCATTAATCCTTTCTTGAGGTGCTGGGATAGGGAGAGTGTATTGCTAAATTTTCATAAACAAGATGCAGAGGCAATTTTAAGAATTCCTTTGAGCCGTAGACACATACAAGACTCGGTAATGTGGTTGCATACTCAGGATGGGACATATACAATAAAATCAGGCTACCATGTTGTTGTTGAGATCTTAAAGATTGAGAAGAATTGGGCAGAAAGTTCTTACAACCTACCGAGCAATAACGTCTAGGAAAGAATATGGAAGCTTAGGATTCCAAATAAAATTAAGGTGTTTTCTTGGAGGGCTAATCTGAATATTTTACCCACACGGGATAATCTGTGTAAGCGCAAAATTATGGCTGATAATATTTGTGAGCTTTGCAAGTCAGATAGGGAATCGGGGATTCATGCACTGTGGGAGTGTGAAGTTGCTCGTGATATATGGGCAAGTAGTGTGGTGAAGCTACAGAAATTTGTGGTGGGACAACAGGATGTCATTCAGCTATTTGAAGAGTTGCTAGTACGACTAGAGGTGGAAGAACTTGAGTTGTTCCTAGTTCAAGCCTGGTTTATTTGGAACCAAAGAAATTCAGTCCTTCATGGAGGAGTATTGCAAGCACCGAAATTGCTTAATAAAAGGGCAGAGGACTTCTTAGCAGAATTTCACCAAGCACAGGTATACTTAGGCACAGCAACTACAGCAAAAAGTGCAAATCATTGGCAACCACCACCTGTTTCCAAGTTTAAACTCAATTTTGATGTGGTTTTGTTCACAGACCTGGGGTGCTTGGGAATGGGAGTGATTATTCGCAATGAAAAGGGTGAGGTCATGGGAGCAAAGTCAGCAAAAGGACCAAGAGTAACAGATAGTCTCGGAGCAGAAGTTCTGGCCTGCTGCAACACAGAATTTGCTGTGGACATTGGTTTTTCTGATATAGTTATTGAAGGTGACTCTGTACAAGTGATCAATGCTATCAAAGCAAGCAAGGCTAACTTGTCTCAGCTAGGCCATGTGGTTGAAGATATTCAGATGCTGATTTCAGGCCTTAAGTGGGAATCTCTGTATCATGACTATTTAGCTATTATGGAATGAAAGTTCAGCTCCAGCTTCAAAAAAAAAAAAAAAGTGTAAAGAATATGGACCAAATATGTTTTATTTTTTATTTATATATTTTAGTTGTTAAGCCCATGTAATAAATTAAATAGAATAATGCTATCCACACAAAAATTTTTACAACAAATCCTATGTGATATGATAAACTACTAGTGCTGATTGAAAAAGTGAGGTCAATGGTGAACAAATTGTTACCTAAAATCTGTTGTAAAATTATTGTGAATCCTACCAAAGTATAGTGGCAAGATACTTTCACCTCTTATATTTATGGTGAATCTTACCATGAGTTTAGTTAGTAGAATCCATTGTAAATATGACATAAGTACTCCAAGATTACTTAATAATTACTTTTGAAAAAGTTATAACACTACTTAAATTTTACCACACCATTGATATGCTAAACATCAAAGTTCTTAGATGATTCCCAACCGTGGTGGTGGTTGGGGATGTCCTTCTACCCAAGGGCAAGTGGGCACACTAAATATATGCAAAGGTTGACAAACCAACACCTAACCACATCCTATTCTAGTAATTCCTGCATACATTCAACCAATAGTGTACCTCTAAACACAAAGCAATGAAACTATCACAAATTGATGAAGAGACCAATAGTACTTATTTTTAAAATTTAAAGATTGATTCTGCTCACTTGAAACTTCAATGATATAAAACGCTCGGTATGCAAACTTTAGGCATGGATAATGTATTTTGCCCAATAATCATTTAAACTTATAGTAAGATTTCACGTCAGATATATGATTCTTAAATAAAGACAAGCACATTTCATTTAAACCATTTCCAGAACTGCAAGAAGCATAATGAAGGGCACCAATGGATAGCATTGTTGTGTCTATACATGTACTTGTCAATAGAGGCTTGTTTGTTGGTTGCATTTTCCTATAGCTCAGGAAAAAAGGATTCTAAGAAGTTCATCACCACACCACACCACACATAATGTCAGAAAAAGATGTGATTGCTCTAAAATATAAAAAAGAATTTCACATTTCATTTCTGAACCATTTCTGATGTGCTTCCATACACACACAGCTTAAGAACCCCTAACCTCAGTAGAAAACAATTTACCCACTTCTCCATATTATTTAACCCCCACAACCCTTCTCCAAATTAAAATTATCTCTTTCCATGGCATAGGATCAGAGCCATTTCCATAAAAGAAATTGATTAAAAATATCGAACCTTTGAACCCCTAAACCACAGGATTGAATAGGAGAGAAACTGTACTCAAATTCACCAAATGGAAAACTTCCATTCATGCCCTAAGCCAGGTCCATAAGAAATATCCCTTTGCAACTTCTCTAACTTTCTAGCGACCCCTATAAGCATAGGAAGGATAGACCTAAATTAGGTGGGTAAACTTGAAGGAGAGGTTTTGGTCAAAGTGGTTTACCACCTTCTAAAATATACAATTTTTTCACCCAACTAGCCTCCTTTCCATTTGAACTACTATAACATCTCAAGCAGATCTAGTCTTAAAAGGTGAACCAAGGGGCAAACCCAGGTATGTTATAGGAAGAGACGCCACACTGCAACCCAAAATCCTAGCTAAGGTTTCCACATACTGACTTTTAATTAGTCATGTGACTTTTCAAATAAGCATGAAACTATTAGAGCCATTAGCTTATATCGAAATTAGTGGTTGCGCGATTGCGTCTTTGCCAGGGCAACATTCTATTGTTTTATTTAAGAATTTACTTAAGTTGTAACTTGTAAAAGCGGCTTTACGAGAAAATTATTGAAGGAAATTTCCCTATGAAGCACGGGTGCGTTTCGAGACTCGGGTGCGGGTGCGGGTGCGGGTGCGGGACTCGGCAATTTTTGAAAAAATAGGGTGCGGGTGCGGCGGGACTCGGCGAATAAAAAATGATTAAAAATATTTTTATTTATATTTTTTATATATTTTTACTATTAAAATATTCTTAAAAAACACATTAATATACTTGATTCACAAAACAAAGAAAGAATAAGGCAAGAAACGCACCTGAGGTCTGAAATTCGGCCTCTCCGGCGAGTTTCAAGGCCGAAATCGGCCTGTTTCGGCCGTATCGGCCGTATCGGTCGCCGGCCGATATGTACCGATATGGCCGAAATAGGCCGAAATCGGCAGAAACAGGCCGGTTCGGCGCGAATCGAAGCCGATTCGGCCCGAATCGAGCCGCATCGGCGCGAATCGAGCCGAGTCGGCGCGAATCTGAGAAAAAAAAAAAAAAAAAAAAAGCAGACGCGGCACCGACGCGCGGTCTACCGCGTCGGACGCCGCGTCCCGCGTCGCGCCGCGTCGGACTCTGGTGCGGCGCCCTCCCAGCCGCGTCCGTGCATTCTAGAAATTTCCCTTCTTAAATTCTTTTAATAGAAACTTGATACCATTTTTCTTTCTTCCCCCTCAATAATGTCTAAGAAAGACAAACATAATTTGAATATTGACCCAAAAGAGTGGAATCAAACCTTGGAATATGATAAGTGCAAAGAAAGAAAGGGTCAATAGTTCCTTTGGTTTTAAGCAGATAAATAGCCATGCTTCACATTTACTGCATAATGTGCTCTATAATAGGTTTAAACTTTACCTTTAAAGGATGTGAAACTTTGGGCTGTTTATTATTCATGAACCAAAAAACAAGCTTTGATACAACTGTTTGCAATTCTTCTCATTCAAACTGCAAGTTGCTTGGATAGGAAAAATGCAGTGACACCAACTGCAACAAAAATGCATATTTAGCGTTAAATGCAAGAGATCATAGCAGAAATAAAAAAAATCAGATAATAAGAATTGAATCATTACATTTGTGGATTGCTCATGCAAAAAAGTAAATTAGAAGTATTAATAAATGACTACCTAAAAGTGCCATAATGAAAATTTCAACTGTGAAATAAATATTTAAAAAAAAAAAAAAATCAACTTTCTGCACTAGCATTAGCATGATAGTTCCAAATTGACTCCACTGATTATGACAATTCCTAATAGATTCCATTAAAGATTGCTCCTTTTAAACTAATAAAATAAGATGTTGAACATGAATAACCATGTTTAACTGCCAAAGATCTTTAGTTCTTGTTTTTTCCTTATTCAGTGTTATATTAGGTGATGCCTGGTACTCCATTTGATGGCTTGTGGCAATGGTCTGTTTGGGGGTCAGAGGAGTTGACAGCTTGCTGCAGTTCCTTCCTGTTTGATACGGCAATTGGAAGGAGAGCAATGATGGAGGATGATGATGCTCAGATCGTCAGCCAATTATGATGATGCTCAGAGCAATGTTTTATAACGGTTCCTCGAGGGGTGGAAGTGGGTTTACTCGTCCTTGAGCGACGGTCATTTCTTCCAAGACGATCTTGTTTAGGCCGTCCGTCACTAGTCGTATGGATGATGATGATTTGTTCGCGCCTATCAGCTGCCCCCCTATTCCTTGATCGTCCATGTCTCGGACGGTCGTAGGAATATGAAAGGGTTTTACAGGTTCATTTGAGTAAATATATATATATATATATTTATTTTATATATCCTCTCTCTCTCTCTCTCTCTCTCTCTCTCTTTTTTTTTTTTTTTTTTTTTTTTTTTACAGTTATGGCGTTTGGGGTTCTGCTCCGCATTGATTGCTTAATGGCGGCTGTGGCTCACTTCACGGCCACGTGGTTGATTTTCATTGGCTGGGGGATCTCGTTTTCGGTGAAAACCTTTTCAGTTTTCCCGCACTTTCCAAGGCAGAACCTTTTGATTTCTTTGGCCTTTCCTTTTCTCATTTCCCCATCTTCTGTGCGGTTGGTTTCTCCCTCACTTGCGTGTTTTGCTCCTAGCCTTCTCAGTTTTCTCCTTAATTTTCAGGTATGCCTCCCATTTACGCTTTCTTTCCTTTCTGAATTTTGCTTGTATCTGTGTCTTTTAAGTTCTTTCTCCTCTCTGTACTATCCCTTCTTCTTACTGAGTGGTGTTGTTCCTCTTTAATGGTGGATAACTTCGAAGTTAGGCATAACTCTCCCTCTATAGCTTTTCTCTTTGCCCGTTTAGGAGCCTTAGTGGAACTTTCCGGCGACCCACTGGGTGCGCTTTCGCCTAACGATTCATATCCACAAGTTGAGGAATTTGTCAGTAGGGGTAGTGGGTTAGAATTGGCGTTGGGTGTCTTATACCCTTTACTGTTAAAATCTCAGGTCTGGTTTCAGTCTGTTCGAGGGATCCTAAGAGGGGAAAATATGGGTTTTGAGGAAGGGTCAGGTAACTTAGAGAGGGGATCATCCTCTAACGTAGGTGAGGAAGGGGCCGGGGTCGATACAGCGACCACCGTGCCTTCTCGTGCTCCCTTGTCCTCCCATTCTCCCGCTCCAGCTGTCGTCCGTCCTTTCCATGCCCTTAAGGAAAATTGTTCCTTGAAAATAGAGGTTTTTAGCAAATTTAAAGATAGATTCCAGTTTCCTGAGGGGACCAGGGCTCGTCTTCTCAGGAAGGATGAAAAGGCTTGTGCCTTTGCCCACGGGAAAGTTTGCTTTTATGAGGCTGCTTTTTCGTGTGGCCTCAGGTTCCCCGTCCATCCGTTCATTATGGAGCTTCTTCATCATTTTAACCTTGCACTGGGGCAACTTATGCCCAATTTTTGGAGAATAGTTGTTAGCTGTATGGTGATTTGGACGACCATCGCCGACGAAGACATGATCACGGTCAATGAGTTCGTCCATCTGTACCGTCTGAAAGAGTCCAAAGAATTTGGATATTATGAGTTTGTACCCTGGAATAAGAGGTCGCGTTTGGTAGTTGATCTCCCATCGTCCTTTCGCTACTGGAAGTCTAGATACTTCTTTATATCAGGTGACGGTTGGGAAACATTGCCTGATGACTTATGGGGGAACGTTCCTAGGCTGCTGTGCCGGTGGGAGACCCCTTTGATTGGTGCGTTTGCTCCTTATGAGATGCCCCCTTACCCTTTTTCTCTCATTCTTTTTTTTTTTTATTTTATTTATTTTATTTTTTTTATTTCCCCTTTGTTGTTGTCTTTGCAGTGAAAGATCGTCCAGAGCTCGAGAGCAAATTTGAAGAGCAGGTTTAGGCGACAATCAGGTACGCAAGGACGATCGAAGATTTTGGTGAATTGATCAATCCGCGCACTTTAGCTCGTCACTGTTTGGGGCCGGAGCCTTCCCTCTACGTCCTCAGTACCCTCAATCGAGAAGAGAAAAAACGTAAGCTGTACTTTCCAATAGATTTGTCTTCTTTTTCTTCGTTCTTAACTTCTTACCTTCTTTTTATTCGTCCTTAACCTCTTTTTCTTCGTCCTTAAATTCTTTCTCTCTTTTGTGTAGAAATGACGTCCAAGTTTAACAAAGAGATGTACAAGAAAATCAAGGACAAGAAGAATGAGCCTTTTTCCAACATAGGTCAGAGGAGGCTGAGAATCACAGATAAGGAGAGGGAGAAAGAAAAGGAGGTGGTGGAGAGAGGCTCGTCCACACCCGCCCTTAACCTGGATGAGGGTTTGGCTGCCTTTCCTGGCATTTCGGTTGAGGAGGTGGCCCGTCCTTTCAAGAAGCAGAAAGTGGCAAGCAAGGGGAAGGAGAAAGTTGGTGCCAGCGTTTGGTCGGACGCTGAGACGGCCATGGACCATGCCAACGAGCTCCTTACTCCCGGGGAGATGAAGAAAATTACGAGCGTTCCTTCCCACGAGATAGTGAGCCGTCATGTTCACAAGCTCGTGCAGGTAATCTACCACATTCTTGTCTTTTTCTTCGTCTTTAACTGCTTGACCATTTTTGTTGACTTTGATTGAACTTTTTCGTCCTCAGGTGTTGGGGGAGACTATGCACATTACCACGCAGTATCTGGCAAATGAGGAGAATGCCGTCGTGGCCAACTCGAAGGTGGAAGCACTGGAGGCTGAGGCTTCGGGCTTGCGGAAGGACTTGATCGCAGCCATGGACTCCCTCAACACTTCCAAGGAGCAAGTTCAAGTCCTGACGGAGCAGCTGGATGCTGAAAAACAGTTAGTGAAGCAGAAGGATGAACTCCTGGCAGCAGCTGCCCAGAAGATGAAAGTCACTGTGGCCAAGGCCGTCACTGCTTTCCAGACCACGGAAGAATATAACACCATCCTGTTCCAATGGTACTTCAAGGGGTTCGAGCTGCTTCGGAGATATTTGATCAAGCATGGACCTGGTACGGACCTTGAAGACTTAGATTTTGAGGCCGTTGACAAGGAGATCGAGGAAGACGAAGCGGCTCAGACAGCGGCGTCTACCGGTGCGGAACCTTCCCAGGCGATCAAGGACGACGATGTTGCCCCTCCAGCTTGATTTTGTCTTATTGAAAAAGTGTTTATTTTCTGTTTTGTTTGTATGTATTAAGTTTCATAAACAGTTGATGTTTGGATGCCCTACTTGTTTTTTGGGGCCCCATTTTTGCCTTTGAACAATTTAGCTTTATATAGTAAGTCTATTTGACAATTTGGCTTTATATAAACGTCTGCGTGTTTACCTTTGCCTTTCATGATTGTATGTGTTGTGTCAAGATTTTCTTTTGGATGTTCATCTCTTCCCCGTTTGGGGACTTTGGAAAGGTTTGCTGGCACACTGAATTTATCCTCGTCATCCTGTGCCTCTTGAGGTACTTTTGTTCCGTGCACCTTTTTTTTTTTTTTTGACTATGGATGAGGTTCGTCTATTCGAGGAATTTGATCGTCTTGCTCTGTTGGACGATGCACATCTATTTAAGGAATCTAGTCGTCTTTCTTTGTAAGACGATGTACATCCATTTAAGGAATCTTATCGTCATTTTTCTTTTTAGGACGATGTACATCCGTTTAAGGAATCTTATCGTCTTTCTTTGTTGGACGATGTACATCCATTTAAGGAATCTTATCGTCTTTCTTCGTTTAGGACGATCGTTCGCCACTTATCGTCTTTCTGTGTTTTAGGACGATCGTTTGTGTTTTTTGGGAAAAATTGTGGCGCATGACTTGCTGAATAACACTTAAGAAATACTGGATAATACTTATGAATTGAATAATAAGTAACGGGTTTTAAATAATCGCTTACATAAGACAGGAAGTATTAAATTGGGTTTTACAATCAGGCTATGGTTCCTTTTCGTAATACCTCTTTAGATGTTCGACATTCCATGGACAAGGTAGTCTCTTTCCTTCTGAGTCTTCCAGATGGTAACTTCCCTGACGTGAATAATGGACGACTCTGTAGGGCCCTTCCCAGGACGGTCCCAGTTTGCCTTGTGCTGGATCTTTCGTTGCGGGGGTGACTTTTCTAAGGACGAGGTCTCCAACATTGAATCTTCTTAGCTTCACTCTTCGATTATAATATTTAGCTATCTTTTGCTGGTATTTGGTCATTCTTTGGGATGCCTAGTCTCTAATTTCGTCCAAGCTGTCTAGGTTTTGTTTCAATTGGTCGTCATTGGTTTGTTCGTCAAAGAATTCTCTCCTAAGGCTAGTGAGCCCAACTTCGACTGGGATGACTGCTTCTGTGCCGTATGTCAGACTGAACGGTGTTTCTCCTGTTGGTGTCCGTGCTGTTGTCCTATATGCCCACAAGAAACTTGGTAGTTCTTTAGGCCACATTCCCTTTGCCCCCACTAACCGGGACTTGATAATCTTGAGCAGGGTCCGGTTAGTTACTTCCATTTGTCCGTTGGCCTAAGGATGACCTGGCGATGAGTACCTGTTTTTGATGCCCAAGCTCGAGCAAAATGATCTGAACTTTTGGCTGTCAAACTGACGACCGTTATCTGATATGATCGTCCTTGGTATCCCGAACCTGCAAACAATATTTTTCCATACAAAATTTTGTACCTTTGCTTCGATGATTGTCGCAAGAGCTTCTGCCTCCACCCATTTTGTGAAGTAGTCAATAGCAACGAGCAGAAACTTTACTTGTCTTTTCCCTTGAGGTAAGGGGCCCATGATGTCGATCCCCCACTGTGTGAATGGCCAGGGTGAGGAGATTGTGGTCATCTTTTCCCCAGGGATTCTTTGAACATTCCCATACCTTTGGCAACTATCACACTTCTTCACGAAATCAGCTGCGTCTTGCTGCATCATTGGCCAAAAGTAGCCTGTTCTCATGATCTTCCTAACGAGGGACTTTGCCCCCATGTGGTCTCCGCAGATTCCTCCGTGCACTTCCTCCAGGATGTATTTGACTTCCTCCCCTTCTACACATCTCAAATATGGTTGTGAGTAACCCCTTTTGTAGAGTTCGTCATTAAGTATCGTAAATCTGGCTGCTCGTTTCTGGACCTTTTTAGCTTCTTCTGGATTTGACGGTAGCTGTCCTTCTCGAAGGAATGACAAAATCAGGCTCGTCCATCCAGGGTCGGTGTGCACCGAGAGAGTTTGAAGTCCCTGGATGCTAGGAGAGTTTTGTTCTTCCATCTTCCAATTGAACCTTTTATTTTGGTTGTCCGTTGAGGCACTTCGTGCAACCTCGTCAGCTTCAGCGTTCTAATCCCTGGGGATCTAGATGAACTCTACGTAATTAAAGGTGCTTACCAGCTGGTTCGTCAGTTTGAGATACTTCTGCATCCTTGCCTCCTTTGCTTCGTACTCCCCTTTCACTTGCCCTATGACGAGCTGGGAGTCGCTCTTGAGCACAATATTCTCACCTCCGAGTGCCTGAGCTATTCTCAATCCCGTCAATAAGGCCTCGTATTCCACCTTGTTATTGGTTACAGGGAATTTGAGCTGGACCCCATACTTGAGAACATTTTTCTCAGGGGAAGTGATGACGATGCCTGCTCCGCCTCCTTTCTGAGTGGACGACCCATCAGTGTTTATCGTCCAGAGACTCTCTACGCTCCCAGGGGTGGTGAATTCTGCTATGAAATCAGCCAATGCCTGCGCTTTTATTGCTGTTCGTGGACGGTATTTTATGTCAAATTGGCTGAACTCGATTGCCCACTGTACCATTCGTCCTGCTGCTTCAGGTTTGTTCATTGCTTTTTTGATGGGTTGGTCTGTCATTACAATGATAGGATTGACTTGAAAGTATGGACGAAGTTTTCTCGAAGCCATAATCAAGGCGAAGGTGATCTTCTCTATTCGAGGATACCGCGCCTCGGCACCCTGGGAAGCCTGGCTGACATAATACACAGGAAGTTGCAACCTGTCTTCTTCTCTGATCAACGCCGCGCTGACGGCTGTAACAGACATAGCTAAGTACAGGAATAAGTCTTCGCCCTTTTTCGACGGGCTTAAGAGCGGAGGGTTGCTAGGATAGCGCTTCAACTCTTGGAACGCCGTTTCGCATTCCTCCGTCCAGGAAAACACTTTCTTCAAAGTCTTGAAGAATGGAAGGCATTTGTCTGTAACCTTCGAGACGAACTTGTTGAGGGCTACTATTCTTCCTGTGAGGGATTGCATTTCTTTGATCGTCCTGGGTGAGGACATTTCAAGGATGGCTTTGACCTTCTCGGGGTTTGCTTCTATCCCTCTTTGCGAAATCATAAACCCGAGGAATTTTCCCGAGGAAACCCCAAAAGCACACTTGGACGAGTTCAACTTCATGCTGTACTGCCTGAGCGTATTGAACGTCTCTCTGAGGTTGTCCAGATGATCTTCCTCCTCTTTGCTCTTGACGAGCATATTGTCAACGTAAACCTCCACGTTTCTCCCGATTTGCTTCTCGAACATCTGGTTCACCAACCTTTGATAGGTGGCACCTGCGTTCTTGAGTCCGAAAGGCATGACCTGGTAACAGTATAGTCCCTGGCTGGTGATAAAAGCAGTCTTTTCTTGGTCTTCTTCTACCATTTGTATCTAGTTATATCCGGAGAACGCGTCCATAAACGTGAGAAGTTTGTGCCCTGCTGTGGAATCCACTAGCTAGTCGATTCTGGGTAGTGGGAAACTGTCTTTTGGGCAGGCTTGATTTAGGTCTGTAAAGTCGACACACATTCTCCACATCCCATTTGCTTTTTTGACCATGACTACGTTGGCCAACCACTTGGGGTAGTGGACTTCCCGAATAAATTTGGCTGCAAGTAACTTATTTACTTCGTCCATCACTGCCTTGTTTCGCTCGGGGGCAAAGACTCTCCTTTTCTGCTGGACGGGCTTCTTTCCCGGGTCAACATTCAGGTGATGCTAGATGAGGCTTGCTGGGATTCCCGACATATCTTCGTGGCTCCATGTGAATATATCGAGGTTGCTTTTCAGGAAGCTGACGATCTCTTCCTTTGTCCTGGGACTTAGGCTCGTCCCTATTTGGGTCGTCTTTGGTGGACTCCCTTCAGCCAGCTCTACCGTTTCAAGCTTTTCCACAATCTCTGGCGATTTCTCTTTGATCATCCACATATGGTTCTCTTTTGAGGCCAAGACGGCCTGATAGCATTCTCTTGCCAACACCTAGTCTTCTTTAATTTCTCCGATCTCCTATTCTGTTGGGAACTTCACCTTTAAGCAGTAGGTGGAAATAGCAGCCTTCCAACGATTGAGCATTGGTCTTCTTATGATCACATTGTAGGACGAGGGTGAGTCCACTATTAGGAAATTGTGCTGGTTGGTTACCTGGAGGGGGTATGATCCGACTGTCACTGTTAACGTCACTATTCCCCTGGGGTATACCTTGTCCCCACTGAAGCTGACGAGGGGAGACTCAAAAGGACAGAGCCTTTTTGGGTCTAGTTTTAGTTGCTGGAAGACAGGAAGATAGATTATGTCGGCTGAGCTTCCACTGTCGACCAGGACTCTTCGCGTGTTGAACCCCTCGATCATGATCATAATGACGAGTGGGTCATCATGGGGTTGCTTTACACTTCTGGCATCTTCCTCAGAGAAGTACAAGTCTCCATTGGTTCGTCTTTGCTTCAACGGGGGTATACTGTGGACACTGTTTACCTACCTTTGGTATGATTTCCTGAGGGATTTGAATGATCCCCCAGTGGTTGGTCCTCTGATGATAGTTTTTATCTCCCCCAGTGCGTTTTGTGGACGAGGTTGGGGGCGGTCTTCGTCTCTCCTTGAACTACCTTGTTGGCTTTTCTGTCCGTACTTGCCAGAATCTCCCCTTTTTATATACTGTTGTAGTTTCCCATTATGGACGAGCTCTTCAATCTGCTCTTTCAGGTCCCTGCAATCCTCCGTGTAATGCCCATGATCTTTGTGGAAGCGGTAGTATTTCCTCTTGTCGCGCAAACCAAGCGCTGAATGGAGTGGTCTCGGCCACTTGAGAGATGGTTCGTCCCTTATCTCCGTCAGAATCTGGTCAACGGGCATCATCAGCGGTGTGAATTTCGCTGGACGAGGGTTCTTGTCCTCCCTCTGCCTGTTTCCATCGTCATTCCGTCGATCAGCCCGATCCCTTTTTTGCCCTCGTCGATCGTCCTCCTTTTCCTTCTTCTTTTCCTTGTTCTTTTCTGCTCCGTCAATGGCTGCTAGGGCTTCTTCCGCGTTCATGTACTTCTGTGCTTTCAACAATGCCTCGGCCATTGTCTTAGGGGGGTTCTTTGCCACAGATGCCACAAAATCTTTAGACTTCAACCCTGCTTTGAAGGTTGTGAGATGTACCTTGTCATCCGCCTCGTTTACTTCCAGCATTCCTCGGGTGAAACGTGTCACATAAGATCTCAATGGTTCCTTATCTCCTTGTCTGATGGTGAGCAGATGGTCGGCAATCCTTTTTGGACGCTGCCTGCCTACGAAATGACGAATAAAGGAACTGCTTAACTGTTCGAAGTTATCAATGGACGATGTTGGCAACTTGTTGAACCACTCCCTAGCTACTCCTTTGAGAGTTATAGGGAAGGAGCGACACAAAATCTCATTAGGTGGCTGTTGGAGGCCTAGGGTCGTCCTGAAGGTATTCAGGTGATCCAAGGGATCTTTCAGCCCGTCGAAGGGTTCTAGCTGGGGTAGACGGAACTTGGAGGGTACTGGGCACTCCTGGACGACCATGGTAAAAGGTGAGTCCGTCTTCCGGACGATCCTCTCCAGGCTTTGGTCCGTTTTTCCTTTGATGGCGTTCCTCAGTTCGTCCATCTCTTTCCTCATCTCTCTTAAGAGATCTGAGCTTGCCTCTTTCGGAGTGTTGGTTCGCCTTCTGTTGCTGTCTTCTTCGTCGCCCCTGTCTGCACGATTACTTTCTTGTAGCAACCGTTGCTTCATCTCTTGGTTCTGTCTGGTGAGTTCCTCCACAGTGGCTAATAGCGACTGGATTTGTAGGGCCAATGCAGCGGGATCTGGGTTTGTACTGGATTCCATCTGGACCGGGGACAAATCACATGTTCAATCGTTCCCACAGACGGCGCCAAACTGATGATGCTCAAATCGTCAGCCAATTATGATCGTCCAGATGGAAGTCGTCCTCAACCAACCTAATCCTCAATAACGAGTGAAGGGAAGAACGGGTGTAATTTGCCGGCGTGGTGCCTGCCAAAAAGTCTCCGATGCCAAAGTTAGAAAGATTGACAAAAGAGAGCTGTGAAAATAATGTACTAAAGTTTTTGCCTTACCTCCACCCGTTTTGGGATTATGTATTTATATGCACGCACTTACAGGTGGTTTCTTCTAGCCATTGGTGGAGTCTTGATGGAGACTTTATTCTTGCTTGGTAACGCCCCTGCGGGGTGTTAATGGTGAGCTGCTCCTCCCAACGGTCTGAAGGTTGATTAATGTTTTATAACGGTTCCTCGAGGGGTGGAAGTGGGTTTACTCGTCCTTGAGCGACGGTCATTTCTTCCAGGACGATCTTGTTTAGGCCGTCCGTCACTAGTCGTATGGACGATGATGATTTGTTCGAGCCTATCAGAGGATTTTAGAAGTCGAGCTTTCTAGCAAGATAAAGAAGTTGCTGAAGATGCTTTTCTCTTTCCTCTTTGATTCTCCATGGTTGTAAAATTTTGTTTTCTTTTTGGATTTCATTGATGCTTTCTTTTATAGGATTCAAGTTCTCAGTTTTTGAGCTCGCTTCTCTCTGTCCTTCCTTTGTATGCCTATCATACTAAGGTGTCCTAATTTTTTTCTGGCATTCTCGTAAATTATTTTACTACTGATCCATAAAAGAGGAAAAAGATGTTAGTTACCAATTCTATGAGATATAAGCTAAAACAGCACTCTGAAACCTGGGGTCGAGTAGACAATATATCCTCTTGGATATTGGTACTATTCGTTGAAGCATGAACCAGTTCCCAGAGTTGTCCTTAAGCCTCATCCCAGGTGCTATCTTTAAATTCTAGTCAAAATTAATTTACTACCACCAATTAATTTACTAGCGTTCAAATCCACATACAACAAAAGGGAAATCTAATGCAAAAACATCAAAGAGCTAAGTTGAATTTTAAGGATGCAATTTTCTGGGTTAAGTCTTTGTTCATGTCTCTTCAATTACAACTAAATAAGATAATCCAATAATTAAAAAAGATTGGCATTAGTGCATTACTGATAAGGAAGAGAAAAAGAAAGGATGGTGGTTGGTGTTACCAACAAAATCATTGAAAAATTCAGATTTTTGATAGGCAACTGAAAACACTACCAAACAGAATGCCTTTTCTAGATGCAGTCTAAGCCTGTGGCAAAATTTACATAGATGGTCAATAATTTATACTACCTATAAAATAAAGGATTTTTGAGGAACACCTTTGAGGTGAAGTGGTATAATACACACCAAGACTTTTTACTTCAATTATCAACACTCAAGTAAGGTGTTAGGCACGCCTTTTTCACTTTTGGTGCCTCCTGAGGGCTGAGCTGAGGCATATGCTTAGCTGAAAAAACTTACAATAATTAAATTCAAAGCAAAAGGTAGTGCGAAGTTTAGAAAAATAAACTGTGGTCAAAACGAGGGAATGAAAATAGCCCAAGTGAGCAGCCTCAATTTATAATCGCTAGCAACAAATACTTCTTTTTTTTTTTTGGAAGTGGCTAGCAACAAATACTTCTTGGCTATTAAAGACAAGTTTCTCATTATTTATCTGTGTACTTTGAGGTTATCTTGGATTCTTTTTTGAGCATTTGAATTTCCCTAATTTCTAGGCCTAAAATTTTGCCCCAATCACTGTGACTTACAAACTTCAATGACCCTTTTTCTGATAACATGCAGACCTCAATGACTTAATCCCTCGCTTAAGCATTCTTTCCATCAATTGGGATTTTAAAAAATTTAAGCCTTTTTTCTACTAATCAATTTTTCCTTCATAGTCTAAAAATATTTCATATTTTGTACTACCAATACGATTATTGTTTACATTATTGAAATGTAGAAATTTAGAAATAAAATTATATGTTGGAACTAGCCTTGAAAATTTTAAATTAAAATTAATGGTTCCATTGGATAAATTTCATCAATAGATAAAAATTGTTGTCTAATACACTATTCAAGTCATTTAAACTAAAGATTGAAATCCAAATCCTTTTCTTTAAATTCGTTTATCCAATATAATAATTAATGACATTGCCATGGGAGGCAGTGCAGAACAAATATAACAAATACATTCGAAATTGAAATCCATTAATTAAGAATGAGAAAATTGGATGTTGCAATATGGGCAAATGCACATAACAGATTTCTGAAAACAAAACAGTTGGTACATATGGAATCAAAATAACTTGCTTCAAGAAACACGCAAATTGAGTGTCCTTGTGCATGGCAGAGATGATGTAGTAACTCAAATTCGCCTTTGTCCATAGATGGTGGTATAAAGAGGACACACTGGACAAGGAAAAGAACGGCATAACAAAACGGAAAGGAACAGTTATCTTTTCCAATTGATAGAATACAAAAAATTTGAAATATAATAAAGCAACATGCAGATTAAAAACTCCCTGGTAGACTGTAAAACTAGTTGGTACCTGAAAAGCAGTCAATCTGCACGATAAAAATGATGATCAGTTAAAGTTTGCGCAAACTATCATAGCAAGTTAGCAACCAAATATGTTCAGTCCCAATTAAACAAAAAACAACCAAAATAAGAGAGAAAACTAGTAAAATGAAAGGTAAAATAGAAACAATGAAGTCAATCAGTTTTGGCAAGAGTAATGCCAAAGGAAAAAACACAATAAATAAAAATTAAGATAAAAATAAAAAGCATGCCCAGTTGCGTGTGATAGGAAATAGGTTTTTTGGACTCTCTTTTGTTGGCAGTAACGTCTTACCACGTGATAATACTTTGACTCAAGTCCATTGCTAGAATTTAGATTACAAAAACAATTGAAGAATCAACAACAGAGAACTAATCTTAGTATAATAGCCAATAGATGCAA
Organism: Quercus robur; assembly: GCF_932294415.1. NCBI lineage: Eukaryota > Viridiplantae > Streptophyta > Magnoliopsida > Fagales > Fagaceae > Quercus > Quercus robur. The sequence continues at coordinate 32,730,333 of NC_065536.1, read as the reverse complement.
TTGGGATCACTTTTTTTTTTTTGATAATTTGATAATTACAATGGGGGAAGAAGGATTTAAATCCTGAATATCTCCATTTAAAATATCAGAAGATACCAACCAATTGAATTACAAGACTCTTAACTATTCCTAATCGTACTTCAATTAATAATTCAGTGTTAGTATTACCAACTAATTGAATTACAAGACTCTTAACTATTCCTAATCGTACTTCAATCAATAATTCAATGTTAGTATTACAAATATATGCGTGTATGTGTATGTGTATATTACAGAAAAAATATTATTGTAGAGGATATACAAACTCCAGGAATGTCAACATCAGTTAGAATGTGTTTGCAGTTCAAGTTTCCAGTATTCTGGATACCCTAAAATGATGAAATTGATACATTTGGATGTGTACTATTAATTAACACACCAAAAAAAAAAAAAAAATTATGAATATCCTCTTCTTTCTTTCGCTTTCATTTATTCAATAATAATAATATCTTGCCGATGAATAACCCACATCATTAGTAACCCCAACTCAAACAAAACCACTATAGCACTCAGTAACAGAGAGACTGTGTACCCACATCGCTCATCTTCAATACGGCGAGTACTAAAGTAGATTCTTTACGACCTATCGTTTTTACTGCTTAAACAATTTCGGCTTAATAAAACGGTGTTTCGTTGTCCCTTTAAAATAATAATTTTGAAACAAACGGCGAGTCGTCCCTTGAGGATCCTATCCCATCCCATCCCACCGACTCTAGATATTGTACAACGGTCACAAAGCTAGACTAGAAGGGTTTTAGTTTAAATCCTTTTCCTTCGCCAAAAAGGATTAGGAAATTTAGTATTCCAATTTTCACTAGGAAATACTTACGTAGCTACAACCCAATATTGCTCTCTTCCTCTATATATATTGCTAGTTCTTAACTCTTGATTCTCATAACAAAACATTGCTCTCTCGCTCCTGAGAAAACAAAAAAGCCATCACTATTTTCTTTTAATCTCTCTGTGTTTTTTAGTATTTACTATTCTTTATGGTTATGGGTTCAACCAAAAGAAGAAGGGAAAGTTGTGAGATGAAGAAGAAGAAGCAGATGAAAACAGATATTTCTTTGTTAGAGAACATGGGTATTTATGATATGGAGGGGCATACTATTGCTCCCAATTGGACTCCATTTGACGCGTTGGTTGAGGTCGCCTTCGTAGCCAGAAAAAAACATCGCAAGTTTCATAGGCTCTTCCAAGAAAAGTCTCTCAAGAAGCCAATCTCTGTGGAAGAAGAAATCCCTACTGCTGTGACTGTGCCTGTTCGAAACAAGCGATCAAGATTTGGGGACCAGGATGATGATGATGATCAAGACTGTCGTTTTGAGTTGGAAACCAAGAAAAACAAGCCAATCCTTGTGGAGCAAGAAAAAGCCTTCATGTTCACAACCACTGCTGTGCCTGTTTCAAAGAGAGTAAGATTGGGAGATCAAGATGAATGGTGTTTGGAAACCAAGAAAAAGAAGCAATCTTGGGAATCAAGATTGCCAATCAAGGCTAAAATTCCACCGGGTCCAAACCCACCGCCTGATCTACCTCAAGAGTTCCTGGTTGCGATCGAAGAAATGGGTGGGCGTGACAAATTGTTGGTGATACAGAAAAAGCTTTTCAAGACTGACATAACTAAGGGTAATAATCGGTTTTCAATACCATTAAGGCAAATAGTGAGGACAGATTTCTTGACTGAGGAAGAGAAAGAGAAGCTTAGAGCAGGGCAAGAAATACAAGTGCAATTCATCGATCCCATGCTTAAGAGTGGTCATATTGTTTTGGTTCAATGGGACATGCCTAAGGATACGGGCAACACGAGTTCAACCTATGTATTGAGATCCACTTGGAACGAAGTCCGGGATTCGAATGGTCTCAAGATAGATGATGTCGTGCAACTCTGGTCTTTCCGTGTGAACAAAGAAGCTTGCAATGATGCCTCTTCTTCTAATACAAACAAAGGACGGCTCTGTCTTGCACTTGTGTTGGTTCAAAAAGCAAAGGATGAACAGTCAATGTCATGAAGCTTTATAGTGTTCAAATTTTGAAGTGGTTTTTCCTAAATTTTTGTTAGGTATATTGTGTTTCTCTAGTTTGTTTGACGCATCCACTAGGATGGTGTTAATGAATAGGTTGTGTCTGTCAGATATGGTGGCTCATAAATTGTGACCATTAATTAAAACACAGTCTTCTTTTATTTTTATTTTTTCTTGAATATAAATCGGTCTTCTCTAAGTTGTCACTATGGGTATGCTTATATAGCATCATATGCATGTAACAATTTTTGTCTGATGAGCAGTAAAGATGTTAATCCTTTAATTCTAAGGCTCCTCTAAGTTCTTTCTATTTAGGATTTAGGCTTGCTTCTTCCTACTCAAGCAATGTAGCAAATCTTTTGACTTGAATTTATTTTTTTTTCCTCCTTTTGGCCAAGGATTCAATCAAATATGACAAAGTCAACTTGTTTTATCAGTTTATCTATTGTTGTACCAACGATGTTATGGGTTTAGGGAATTTAGTTCTTTTTTTTTTTTTTTTTTTTTTGCGATTCTGTAAATTCAATTTTTATTTCAAGGTTGTAATTCAATTCTTTTAGTGGAAAATTGAGTAAGAGCTTGTTAACATTTTACTCAAACGGGTTTGAAATTTGTAGAGATTGAACAAAAGCTATTTTTCAGGATTTTCTATATACAGACTGTAGCAAGATAATTTGAAGGAATTATTTTTCTTTTCTTTTTGGTTTCATATTAAAAAGATGAATAATCAAAGTATGGATAAGTCTAATATCTATAATAACACTAATTCAGTATACTTGCAAAAAGCGTAAATTGTTATATTGAAATACCTAAAAGCAAATGGCTTCTCTAATAAGTTATTATATTCTTAGAATTTTTTTTCCAGCATTTCTTTTCCTTGATACAAACAGCATGAAAATGTATACAACTAATTTTGAATTTTATGTAGTCATTTGTATTAGTTAACCTATCATAGTTTGTTCTAATATTATATATGAAATTTTAATAATGTATCTTGACCATTTATTGCTTCAGTTTAATTCTAGAAAATAAAATAGAGTTCAATGTTAATTTGATCCTCCTTTGTGTCCAAAGCTGAACCCTAGTTGGCACATCAATCAAAATTGATCAATTGGTTTTGATCCCTTCTGTCCATTCTTAGTGAACAACAAAAACGGTTAAGGGGTTTTAGTAGTTTCTACTCGAAAAACATGTTTATAAAACTAGCTTTTAAGACTTGGAAGATTTAAAGACATTTTGAAATTTACTTTTGAAAACAAACTCCAATTTGAAATCAATTTTCCTTTTAAAAAATAGATTTGAAAAACTATTTGTAAAGTTGCCTTTGAATCAAGCCTAAAGATTGATGGGATTTGCAATACCTAAGGAGCTAGCATGCAAAGCCGTATTCAAATAAGAGAAAATTCATATGAACTCAAGCTTGTACATGTAGATTATAAACCAAACTTTGAACCCACAATCTTTGTAATCAATATTAAGACTCTAGCAATTCCATTTTCTATATATACATCATGCATGGATGTCAAATTTACTTCAATTCAACTTTAACCATACATGTATAAATTCAAGCTCATGAGAATAGCTACATGTAAAAGGAGTCAAATGATTTAGTCATAACGATACCCAACCAAAAATACAAATAATCTGTACCACCTTTTGTGTTCCACTTTATACTCAGTGATAACCCCAAGAATTTTTTTTAGGAGGTCATTAAGAAACTAATTTTTTTTTTTTAAATTTAATAAAAATAGAACTTGAATATATCCAATTATCAACCCAAAAAAAACACACACACACAAATACATGAAGTTTTTCAGTTTCCTTTTATGAGTTTTCGTATTTTGGAATCAATACGAAATAGTTCCTTATTAGTTTTCATATTATCAATTGGGTTTTAGTCGAAAACAGGTTTGGGTAAAAAAAAAAGGTCATTTAAGCAGGTTAGAAACATGTCGAGTCAATCAAATTGCAAGTGTATTTTTTCACATTAATTTTTTTCTTTTTCTTTTTTAATGTATTTGCCATTTAGTAAGTCATGCATGAAATTACTTGGTATAAAATACATTACTTTGAATTCCCCACTCATATCAAGAATGAGTCCAGCTCAACAATTAATACTTATTCAATAATCATAAAACTATACAAATCCCAACATTGCTAACCAAAACAAATAGCACAAACACAAAGAGGTCTAGTCTACCCTTTGAAAATCTAATTAAAATTAACACACAAGTTTCACTTCTACACAATATCAACTTCCCCAAACATATAATGAAATTACAAATACCCTATTAGATAGCTAATTTGAAAAAGAATAAAAACATATAAGAAATTCATAATCTTGAAAACTAATTTCATAATTTAATATCAATTGTGGTTAGCACTCTATTTCAATTTGAGAATATAGATCAAAGTTTGATTGTTTACTTATTTATATGTAGTCTCTTCTATGAATGTCATATCATTGTTAAAAAAACACATACTCTAGGCCTAAGCATCCCTAATTTATGCCAATTTCATTGATATATTTTGTTTTTTATCTTTTCACACTTATAAATCTATTCTCATACATGTTTATAATTTCAAATATATGTTTTTAACTCTTATCATGTATTTTGTTATTTGATCTCTAAAAAATTTTACTTATCTAGTTATTCAAGTGAGAAAACGTCTCAACCATTCATCTTTCAATTTATTTGTATGTAGTTAGATAAAGGTCTCAATTGTTTTCTTGAGGCCATTGTATTTAAATGGTGTTATCCAAAACAATGTTCAAATTATGATTGATTTATTTTATAAAAAATAAAATAAAAACATGCATTATATTTGTCAAATTGAGTTTGAGTTATACATTGTAAGGCTCACAAAAAACAATTAAACTAATAATGTCTTAATTTTATTATATTTATTACCAAAAAAAAAAGTTTTAAAATTAAAAAAGGATCAAGTCACAGGTTAGCCGTGTGGGACATGCCTACGGATACGGGCAACATGAGTTCAACACATGCCTTGAGATCCACTTGGAACTGTGTCCAGGAGCCGAATGGTCTCAAGATAGATGATGTAGTGCAATTCTGGTCTTTCAGTGTGGACAAAGAAAATTGTGATGATGCTGCTTCTTCTAATACAAACAAAGGACGGCTCTATTTTGCGCTTGTGTTGGTTGAGAAAGCAAAGGATGAACAATCAATCTCATGAAGCTTTATTGTTCAAATTTTGCAGTGGTTCTTATCTAGATTTTTGTTAAATATATTGTGTTTCTCCAGTTTGTTTGAGATATCCATTAGGCCTGTGACCATTAAAACTATGGCTTCTTTTATTTTTTTTTCCTGAATATAAATCTCTGTCTTCTTTAAGTTGTCACTATGGGTATGCTTATATAGAGCATCATGTGCATGTAAGAATTTTGATTGATAAGCAGTAAATAATTAAATATGTTAGTCCATAAATTCTAAGGCTCCTTTAAGTTCTTTCTATATATATGGTTATGAAGGCTTAAGTATTTAGGCTTGCTTCTCCTGACTCTAGCAAAGTAGCAAATTTTTTAATGGACTTGATTTTTTTTTTTTTTTTTTTTTTTTGCCTTTTGGCCAAGGACTCAATCAAATATGTAGAGAGAGCGAATAAAAACTATTGTGCTGAATTTTCTATATAGAGACATTAGCATGATAATTTAAAGGAATTATTTTCTTATCTTTTCAAATTTCATATTAAAAAGATGAATAATCAAAGTAAGGTTAAGTTTAAATATCTATACTATCTCTAAGAAAATTCCCCTATTTTGACTGAACTTTTATGTAATTCAGAAATATCCCTAAATCTTAGGTTTAAAAGGGAAAAAACTTAAAAACAACCCAGTAAAAATATACCTCCAACTCCACTTAAAATGCCTACAAAATAGGATACTCTCCTACTAATCCATGTTTTCAAAAGAAATTTATCCAAAAAAAAAAAATTTTAAGGAAAATTATGACACTAAATCAAAAAAAAAAAAAAAAAAAAAAAAAAAAAAAAAAAAAAAACCTTATCGCATACACAAAGCATATGTGATGAGGCTAGTTTATAATATCACTAAGTGAGTCTATTTACAAGAAAGAGTATGTTGTTATATTGAAATGCCTAAAAGCAAATGAATTCTAAGAAATTATTATATTCTTAGAATTTTTTCTAACATTTCTTTTCCTTGGAGCAAACAGCATGAAAATGTATACGCTGATTCTGAATTTTATGTAGTCATTTGTATTAGTTAACCTATCATTTCTTGTCCTAAAATTATATATGAAATTTTAATAATGTATCTTAACCATCTATTGCGTCAATTTAATTCTTGAAAATAAAATAGAGTTCTATGTTAATTTGGTCCTCATTTGTGTTCAAAGCTGAACCCAATTTGGTACATCATCCCTTCTGTCCATTCTTAGTGAGCAGCAAAAAAGTCCAAGGGATCTTATTAGTAATTTTTACTCGAAAAACATGTTCATAAAACTAGCTTTAAGACTTGGAAGATTTAAAGATGTTTTGAAAGGTACTTTTAAAAACAAACTCCAAATTGAAATCAATTTTCCTTTAAAAAAAAAACCATTTGGAAAGTTGCCTTTGAATCAAGCCTAAAGCCTAATTCTTGCTCTAGCAAAAATACCATAAAGAAGAAGACCCACTGATGCTGCCAGAAATAAAGAAGAAGAAAATATGTGTTTCTCTCTTACCCTTGACTGAAAACAAGAAGAAAAGAAAGAAGCTCTGTGTTTCTCTCTCACCCTTGGCTGAAGACAAGAAAAGGAAGGAGAAAAGGCTCTATTTCTCTCTCTGCCTTGCTAAAAAGCTTTGTTTCTCTCTTACCCCTAATCAAAAATAAGAAGAAGAAGAAGAAGAAAAGTCTCTCTCTGACTTACTCTCTCCCTATTTTCGATGTAAGCAAACAAGTAAAGGGAAATAATCAAGGCCAGCACTTTTTTTACTGAAACACTGAAAGTTGCAAGTGAAAAGACAAGGAGAAAAGGCTATTATTTATTGAAGGAAGCTTGTTGGAATAACTAAAACTCCTTCTGGCCTATTGACTACCCGAAGTGCCTATAAGTTGCTAGCTTGTGATGCTTCAGCCAACAACACTAGTAGCTCAAATCCTAACCCCCAGAAGTTATTTTGGAGAGGCTTATGGATGCTATGGATCCCTTCCAAGATGAAGCATTTTGCGTGGCATGCATGCAATGAGGCTCTACCCACCATGGTCAACTTGTTCCGTCGATTTATAGCTGATACTGACAGATGCACGGTCTGTAATGCCCAACCCGAAGATATTCTCCATGCTGTGTGGGGATGTGAGGCACTGGAGAATGTGTGGAGCCAACTAAGCTGGGCCCGTAGCTCAGTTGCAATCCCCCCAGGGGATTTTTCTAATCTGTTTGCTCATTTTTTGCAGGTATCTGATGATCTTAAAGCAGAAGTTTTTATAATCATCTCATGGCTTTTGTGGAATAGGCGTAACTGCATTCGGTTGGGCCTCCAATCCATTCCCCTGAATCAGATTGTCCAAAAAGCTGGTGGTCTATTATAGGACTTCCTCAATGCCCAAGATCCGAACCCAATTTCCACTCAACTGCCGACTTCAGTTCAGTGGCGTCCTCCTGAGCCAAATCAATACAAAGCTAACTTCGATGGTGCAGTTTTCCAGAGCACAAATTCTGCAGCTCTCGGCGTGGTGATACGAGACTGGCAAGGTGCTGTCATAGGTGCTCTGTCAGTGCGTATTCCCCTCCCACAAACAGTAGCTGAGGTCGAAATCCTTGCATGTTGCAAGGCAGTTAGTTTCGCTTTGGAATTGAGTCTTCGTGAGGTGGTTTTTGAAGGTGATGTTGTTGGGGTTATCAATGCTATCAAGTCTGGAACGGCTGAACATTTTTCTTTCGGTCATATCATTGACGATATTTACCATTCGTCTTCTCATTTGAATCGATGTGATTTTTGTTTTGTTAATTGTTCTTGCAATAAGGTTGCCGATCCTTTGGCAAAGAAAGCAAAAGAGGGGAATGATTTTAAGGTCTGGTTGGAAGATATATCTACAGACCTTGCCCCCCTGGTTGCTTCTGATGTTGCTTAATTTTGTTTGTCTAATAAAGTTCCTTCCTGGACTTCCAGGTTGGATTCTCAAAAAATAAAAAAATAAAAAATAAAACTCGCACTTGTGTCCCAATTTTTCATGTCCTAATTTTATTTGCCCACTCACCAAAAATACCCATACAAGCCCCATAAATTATTTTGGACCCTCACAAATATCTCTCATATTACCCAACTTGGACCTCACAAATATTTCCCATATTATTACCCAACTTGGGCCCACACAAATACTTCTCATACTATTACCAAAATTGAGTTACAAAATTATACCATCTCTATAAAAGCCTAAACTCATTTATCTTGTGGGCAAAACACAAAAAGCTCAACAAAACTCTTTACAAAGCTAGATGCTACACAACACCCTATTACAAAGTCCGTTACTACACGACACTCCTTACAAAGCTTGTTACTGTACGACACTCTATTATAAAGCCCGTTGCTATACGACACTCTTTACAAAGCCTGTTGTTACACGGTACCCTATTATAAAGCCCGTTACTACATAGTACTCTTTACAAAGCTTGTTGCTACATGGCACTCTTCACAAAACCTGTTGCTACACAGCACTCTCTACAAGTCTGTTGCTACACAGCACCCTATTACAATGCCTGTTATTATAAGACAATATTTTTAAAAAGTTTAAATTACCTTATTAAAAGCCCAATACTATTTTAGCAACACTTAACAAAAAGTCTAAATACTATTTTAGCAACATTTTACAAAAAAAAAAAAAAAAAAAAAAAAAAAAAAAAACCCAAAACTATTAATTTTTGGATTAACAATTATTCTATCAAAGCTCAAGTATTATTTGGCAAAAATATTATATTATGCTCAAAGCCCAAAGCTAATAATCTTTGGCAACAACATATTTTGACATGCTAAATTCCCTAACAAATATGCTAACTCATGGGGAAAAAAAAAATTATGACATGTTACCCATCTCATAAAACTATTTATTTTACAAAATTTATGAGAATTATACTTATTTTTCCATAAGAAATTACAACTACAAATGCCCATGTATAGTACAAACCCATGGCAAGACTATTTATTTTGTAGGGACATGCAAGCCCAAGAAGCTCGATGGCAAGGCCCAACCAAAACAATCCAGCCCATGTGCCAAATCTCAACAACCAAAGCTCACATGGGTGACTAAAATGGTTAGGCCGATCACAATTCAAGTTTCAACACAACTAGACTAACAGCTAGGACCCACTACAATCACTTTCAACTTGTCAAGTCAGGTCAAAGGGGGGACACATGTCAAATTGAGCTTAAACCCCGTCCTTAGCAAGCTGATTTTTAATGATGATTGACAAGACATAAAGCCTTGCTAATGAGTGAAGGCTAAAGTCAGCCACTCTCCCTCTCTTATCCAATAGGCTTAATTTAGAATTAAAATGAGAGAGTTGTGGCCTTTTAAAGTATGGTTGTATTTGATAAAATCTGGAAAAATTGATGTCTAAGATTGAAGACGATGAACAATAAAAATAATAAAAAATAAGAAAAAAAACATTTTCCACGCATGTAAGATTGGTTTGTAGTAGTGTAATGTGTGCGACCCATTCACTATGTGCATGAGTGGTTATCTATAAAATTAAAAAGGAGTCCCATGGTTGTTGGTGTATAATCATGCATGGAATTTAATCTTTGAATTAACTTATGATGTCTTTTAAACATATTGTGATATGATTGAATTGATATTATATGAATGCATTATGTGATGAATATGTGTCCTAGGGTTTGTGAGACTCTTTTGCTTGTCTCTATATTTAGAGACTATGGCGTATCTTTATCCAAAAGCCACCATATATTCTATTTGATGCAAGTATTTTTTTCTAGAGAATTTGAATAGAGTTGTATTGGTAATTTGTTATGCAACATGTATATTTTTACTTATTATTATTGTGGATGGACAAGACAATTCTTGAAATTATTTGGTAATGTAGCATCGCCAATTTTCAACTAAAAATAGAATCTTTGTAGTAGGGTTCTTGAAAATGTAATGTAATTTTTGGGCCAATGTTTTTTGGCAATATATCTTTGGGCCATTGTTTTTGGTAATGTAATTTTAAGGCTGTGTAATTTAATTTTGGAAGCCATGTAAGGGGAAGTGTTTCATGGTTACCAATAAGTCTCAAATTTTGTCTTAGCATGTTGTATCGAATTACCAATAGGGCTTGAAGTGGAGCCCATGCATAATGTGCTGTGCACAAAGATGTATGGACACATGTTATATGTATGATTTGAAATGTGGATGATGAGATGTTTTATTCCTTACAAAATTTTATTTAAAATCAATTAGATGTGTTATTTTAATTTACATAGTGGGAGATGATTATGAGCTTAGCAAATTTTCGATCTCACTATGTCGAATGGAATATCATGGTCTAGTTGGATTTATGGAAATAAAATTTTAAAAAAACAATGTGTGTGCTAATGTTAACTTGTGTAATGAATGTAGTGAAAATGGCTAAGAATATAGTTGTTGATCTAACTAAGGGAGAGAAACTAGATGGAACCAACTATGATATGTGGCATAGAAAAATTCAATATTTGCTTAATGAACAAGAGGTCCTTGAAACCCTAACCAATGTGATGATTCAACCTGAAAATGGGAATACTACCCTACATCGTCGTGACTTAGAGGCCTATGAGTCTTGGGTTAGGAAAGATCGATGTGCACACTTCACTATGCTATGTATCATGCACAATGATCTTATTGGGGAGTTTAAGGACTACCCAAATACCTAAGAGATATGGAACAAGCTAAAGATTGCTTATGAAGGGACTTCAACAACTAGGTTACAAGCTCTTACTTTGAAGTTTGTGCAATATGTTATGGATTCAAAGCATAGCATGGCTAAACATCTAAGGATGATGTCTGCATTGATCCATGACCTAAAGGCTGTTGGCAATAATCTCTCTAATGAACAGCTGGTTACAGCAGTGATACTCACTATTTGAACCTACTTAGGGGAAAATGAAGCTTATTTTGAAACATAGTGAGAATATCAAGACATTTACTGATATTTCTCATCATCTTGAGCTTAAGGCGAAACGCATGGGGGTGCACCAAAACACCCTATTTGTCGCCCAATCTAGGCAGCGGAAGGCAATCAAGCCTAAATGCAAAAGACAAGGGAGAAATGCCAAAGGAGTTAGTAATCTTAGGCCTAAAGAAGGCAAGATAGCAAAGTACCAAAAGGGCAAGCGTGCTAGAAAGGACAAGGCAAAGTTCAAGTGCTATGACTGTGGTAAGAAGGATCACTTTATGAGTGCATTGAGCTGAAGAGGGTATCCATTCTCAACAACTCTGCTATTACTTATGTTTGCACACATGTTTTTGTTGCTCATACTATTCCTGGGTGGATTATAGATTCAAGAGCAACCAAACATATAGCCAGAGATAGAGTTGGGTATATCAATTACAAAAAGATACCAATAGGCAGACTAAACAATTATTTGGTAACGGAACTCAAGAAGAAATCATAGGAGTTGGAACCTACTAGCTCAAGGGCTTTGTGGCAAAGGTTGAGAATCAAAAAGAAAGGATCCTAAAGGTTTTTTGAGCTGATAGGGGTCGCGAATATTTGTCTAAACAGTTTCAAGGACTGTGTGTGGAAAAAGGGATACGCAGGCAATTGACGATTCCTAGTACTCCACAACAAAATAGTGTTGCAGAAAGAAGGAATCATATTCTATTAGAGATGGTTAGATTGATGATGACACAAGCTAACCTTCCAATTTCATTTTGGGGGGCTTGCATTGTTGATTGTTGCCTACATCCTTAATCGTGTGCCTTCTAAGTTCCCACAACACCATATGAGTTATGGAATGGTGCAAAACCCAATTTGGAGAACTTGCAGCCTTGGGGTTGTACAAGTTTTGTTCATAGTACTTCCCATAAGTATAGGAAATTGGGCCCTAGAGCAAGTAAGAAAATCTTTATAAGATATTCAGAAAGCTCAAAGAAGTTTGTAATGTATGGTGAGCAGACTAATAGTGGAATGATTGAGATAGAGTCTCATAATGTCAACTTCATTGAAGATGATTTTCCAAGCATCAGTGAATCAAAAAAAAAAAAAATCTTTAGCTTTATGAGTTGTAAGAACTTGAAGGTGTCGTACCATCTTTGGACGAGGGTGGAGAATCACAACTTCATCCTGAAATCACAAAAGATAGTGGGAATGACTTGGCTCCTAGTGGGAATAAATCACTAGATAGTAACACACAAGGATCCAAAGTACGTAGAAGTGAACGTGGAACTATTCCCCATCATCATTTTGAGATTGAGAGGGAATCTCTCATATGTGCTTCATTGGATTTCATCGTGGGACATTGGATTTCATATGAAAGATTCTTCCTTCGTGGGACATCGGATTTCATCGCTATCACTAGCCCAGTTAACATCATAATAACCTCTCAATCTTAAATCTCCACCCTAATAGCAAAGAATGAGATCCAATGTCTTGTGAAGGCATCAAAAAATCCTCTTAACTGCTTGCCAATTAACAAGTCTTAGATTATTTTGATAACAACCAACCATACCAACCGTAAAATAGATGTCTAGTCAAGTACACAACATAGCATATATCAGACTTCCAATTGCACTTGCATAGGGAACTTTTGTCATTTCTCTCTTTTCCTTTTTTGATTTAGGGCAATCATCAAGGCTTAATGTATGTCCCTTCTCAATTAGAGTGTCTATGGGTTTGGAATTATGCATATGGAGTCGCTCTAAGATCATCTTATGTAAGTTTCTTGAGATAAACCAAGAAGCTTCTTTGAGTGACCCTTCAAGATCATAACTTTGAGCACATAATTAGCCTCTCCCATGTCCATTTCAAAAATTAAGGAAAACCACCTTTTGGTGGTGACAATCATCTGTGTATCATTTCCAGCCAACAAAATGTCATCCAAATACAAAGATAGGATAAGAAAACTCTTTCCTGATTGTTTGACATACACACAATGGTCATCTTCCATCATTTCAAAATAATAGCCTTATAAAATTTGAAATACCATTGTCTAGACGCTTGCTTTAGGCCATAAATGGAATGCTTAAGGTGGTATATTTTGCGCCCTTGTTCCTTCACATCAAAGCCAATAGGTTGATCCATATAGATATAAAGATTGTATTTCTCAATGGAGAACTAGACAAAAAGATCTATATGGATCAACCTATTGGCTTTGAGGTCACGGAACAAGGGTGCAAAGTGTGCCACCTTAAGCGTTCCATTTATGGCCTAAAGCAAGATTCTAGACAATGGTCTTGATATTCTCACTATGTGTCAGAACAAGCTTCATTTGCCCCCAAGTAGGTTCTGGTAGTGAACGTATCACTGTTATAACCTACTGTTCATCAAAGGTTATTGCTAGCAGCCTTTAGGTCATGTATCAATACATACATCATCCTTAGATGTTCAACCATGCAATGTTTTGAATCCATCACATATTGCTCAAACTTTAAAGTAAGAGCTCGCAACCTAGTTGCTGAAGTCCCTCCATAGGCAATTTTTGGCTGGTTCCGCATCTCTTGGGCATTTGGGTGGTCTTTAAAGTTTAAACTCCCTAATAAGATCATTGTGCATGCTACTCAACATAATGAAGTGTGCACATCGATCTTTCCCAACCCAAGACTTATAAGCCTCTAAGTCACGGTGATGTTGGCCAGTATTCCCATTTCCAAGTTGCATCATCACATTGGTTAGGGTTTCAAGGGCCTCTTGTTCATTAAGAAGATATTGAATTTTTCTATGCCACATATCATAGTTGGTTCAATCTAGTTTGTCTTCCTTAGTTAGATCAGCAACTACATTCTTAGTGGCAATGTTCACTACATTCATTACATAAATTGACATTAGCACACACATTTAAAATATATATATATATATATATATATCCAAAAATCCAACTAGAGCATGATATTCCTTTCTGCATAATGAGATCAAAAATTTGCTAAGCTCATAATCATCTTGCACTATGTAAATTAGAATAACACATCTAATCGATTTTAAATAAAATTTTGTGAGGAATAAAACATCTCATCATCCACATATCAAATCATACATATAACATGTGTCCATACATCTTTGTGCACAACACATTGTGCATGGCTCCACTTCAAGCCCTATTGGTAATTCGATACAACATACTAAGACAAAATTTGAGACTTATTGGTAACCATGAAACATATCCCCTTACATGGCTTCCAAAATTAAATTACATAGCCTTAAAATTACATTGCCAAAAACAATGACCCAAAGATACATTGCCCAAAACCACTAGCCCAAAAGTTACATTACATTTCTAAGAACTCTACTACAAAGATTCTATTTGTAATTTAAAATTGGGGATGCCATATTACCAAATAATTTCAAGAATTGTCTTATCCACCCACAATAGTAATAAATAAAAATATACATGTTGCATAACAAATTACTGATACAATCTCTATTCAAATTCTCTATAAAACAAACATGCATCAAATAGAATATATGGTGGCTTTTGGATAGAGATATGCCACAATCTCTAACTATAGAGATGAGCCAAAGAGCCTCAGAAACCCTAGCACACATATTCATTACATAATGCATTACGTTCATGCATTCATATCATATCACATTCACAATATGTTAAAAAGACATCATAAAATAATTGAAAGATTAAATTTCATGTATGATTATACAAAAAATTAAAAAAGTAATTTCACAATTCTCTCATATTTTCACAATTTTATTTTAACATCACAGTTAAAAAAAATGCCAGCACAATAACATACATACATATATATATATATATATATATATATACTTTTTGATAAACACCACAATTAAATATATGTCACACTAGAAAAATTGTGGTCAAGTAAACAAGAACATCTATAATATTACTATAAATTAAAATAAGAGCCACTGTTGCTGTGCATGTTATAACATTGAATTATCATTTAACCTTTCAATATATGCCCCCTCAAAAAAAAAAAAAAAAAAAAAAAAAAAAAATTTCAATATATGTGTTATAACTCATTGCTATTACGTAAGCAACATTACAAACCCCACAGCCACTCAACGCGTGGCTTATTACTTAAGCAATTAGTTGTGTTTATGTGTAACTAATACACGTGGGGCTCTTTTTTAATTTATAGATAATCACTCACGCACTAAGCGAGTGGGACACACACAATACAAAAGTGTTTGGCTAAAACACGCATACTACAAACCAATTTTACATGCGTGTATTTCTTTTTACTGTTCATAGACTTCAACCCTATGCATCAATTTTTCCAGATCTTATCAAATACAAAGGCCAAAACTTTCTCGTTTTAAGTCTAAATTAAACCTGTAAACTGTCGTTTTAAAGCTTATGGTATGTACTTTGAAATCATAAAATATATATATATATATTTGATATTAAACAAGATTGGATGGGTCAGGATAAGCCTGTAATTTTTAGATTATATGTAAACATCCAAAATTACAGTTTTTTTATTTCTTTCTACATGCCATAACATGCCTTTAAAATACAGATCTAAAAATTAAAAAAATTACTAAAACATTTAATTTTAGCAAGCATATAGAATTATATATTTCAGAGATCACGGCATCATTCAAGAGTGAAAAGTAACAAGCATAAAACGGCTCTCAGACCAATGTTGAAAGAAAATACTATGGACCATATAGACACATACCTTTGGTGGAACAGATCACCAAATTGTCAGATTTTGATCTTTGCTTGCTTTACTAACTCCTCCTCACAATCTCTTATCTTTTGTGGAACACCTCCATGGTGTCTCCATAGAGATGACTTATTTTAAAAGAGCACTGAAAAACTATACGTATATTTACTTACTGTAACTTATTATTTGGTAACTTATTATCTGACTGTTGTAGAAGTACTTTAATACTCATAGAGATTCACCTCTATTAGATAATCTTGACAACTCATATTAATATCAGTTAGTTTAAATTTAAACTTAATTATAAGATACTTATTAGATAAACCATGGGCCATGGTTTATGGGTTGGGTTAAAACCAGCCAAATTTCTACAAAATAAAATAAAATAAAAAAACAAAAAACAAACTGTTTGTGTCAAATTCAGATTCAAAACCTTATATATTAGTCTAATGTTTCTTACCATTGTGTCAGTTCTTGCTAGTGAAACTTTTTGTTCATAGATTTGCACTCATTTATTACAAGACAGTTATTCTTAAATTCTTCTCCATGAAAAGGTTATCCATTATCTCTGTGTTATTCTGTTTCAGGGAGCATCTAAAAATCCCAATCTCATGGAGTGGGATAAACTATGGACCGTAAATAAAAAGATCATTGATCCTGTGTTACCCAGGCACACTGCTGTCATTGAGGAAGGACGCGTGCTGCTTACTTGATGAGGAGATAACCTTGATGGATTGGGATAAAGCTAATAGAGAAGGACCAAGATGGAAACATCACCCAACTGAGTGGGATATTGCATCTTGAAGGATCTGTGAAGACCACAAAGTTGAAGCTTACTCGGCTCCCTGAAACAAGTGAGCCAGTTAACCTCACACTGGTGGATTTTGACTATTTGATTACAAAGAAAAAGGTAGGTGCTAGTGAACCGATAACATTAACTTTTTGACTCCTGCTATCAAGAATTGTAAATTTCATGTACTGCTTAATTCTAGATTATCACTACATTGCTTTATTTTCCATGGAATGTTGACCGATAGGATGAAAAAGTTCTGTTAATAACCGGATGGATCACTGCGTTGTTGATATTCTCATCCTGAAAAGATCTTGCACTTAAGAGATTTCTTGGTTATAATCTGCTGATGTGAACATTGTCAAAGTATATGACATATTTGTATCCAAAGTTTTGAAAAGCTTATCATGAGTGCTTTCATTTATCAACTTGTGAATCTATTTGACTGGAACATAATTATGCACGTGGCAAAAATGATTGGCTTGTTCTTTTATGATCAGGTTGTAAATATGGGTAACATGTATCTTGAGCGGAAGTGCATTGTAAATCATGAACTAGTTTATAAGTAGTTACTCCACACATGCACATCGCATTTCCTAGAAATTAGAGACGGATATGTGTGGTTTCCAAACAGTTTCAGACATTTGAAATGGCTGGCCATGTCAAAAGGTGTATTGATTTTCAGATGGAAATGTATTCCACATTTTAGTCTGTAACTTGTGATTGCAGCTTTGTATTAATTTGCAGCTTCAGGAAGGAGAGGATTTACTTGATGTGCTTAACCTATGTACGAAAAAGGAGATTGCAGCCATGGCCCATAGGGGATTCAAACATGCGGAATTTGCAGCTAGAGAGGAAAGGATACTTCAGATGTGATGTTCCCTTTGTTAGGCCTTCAAAAGCCTATAGTTTTATATGCAATCCCAGATGGCAGGCAACAGACTTCTTTTAAGTAAAACAATATGGGAAGAACCAAATATAAAAAATGTACAGTAGTTTCAAAGGAATTTTTTGTAAATTGCTGATCACATGATGATAACTTAGCTACTACTAAAATATTTAAGGCCCATGCTTACCAGCTAATTTTATAGACAGCTTTTAACCAATCTTGTGTCACATACATTAAAAGTGGCACAAGACAGTTTTTTTTAGGAGCATGTACAGTGATTTTTTTTTGTATTTTTTCATATCCTATTCCTAAGCTTGTATAAATTAAAGTCATCCATTCTAAGGATTTTTTTTTTTTTTTTAAAGTCATCCTTTCTAAGGATTTAACATCATCCATATGTTAAGGATATGATAACATAGGAAAGTATCATCCACGCACAAGATTTAACATCATCCATGCTCATGCACATGTTATTGTAGTATTTGTCAAGGTGCAAATAAAAACACCTACGAAAAAGTTCTGCTAACGTGTTTAGAGTGATTGGATGGTAATGATTATATGGGCCAGTAGAGATTGGTGTTCCATCCATCCATCATAACTGATTGAACCAAAGAGTGAGCAATGATTAATTAGCAATTGAAAAGCCACCCAGCGACCGAAAAGACATATGGGGCACTCATTGAACAGTTGAGGTAAACGAAAAGTCTTAATGAAATCTTTGCATTTATGGCCTTCTAAAACAAAACAATAGAAGATGTTAATTAATGAAGAGTTCTAAGTTAACCATACAAATTAACAAAATTTCTTACAGATGCCCGCCCTTTTTGCAAATTAGTAAAATTTCCTAAAATCACAGAGTTGATCAACCACAAGTAGAAGGCTTTGACCTCTAAAGACCAAACAAGTCAGATGTGTGGATTCATTTTAAATTTGAGAGGCTGCCCAATTTATTCCATCAATGCGGCAGTCTAGGGCACTTCCAAAAATCATGCCCCATCATGAGAGCCTATCATAGCAAAGCTAACTGCTATTTGAGGTGTGGAAGAAATCTTTGAGAAGTAGAACTACAAGGTTGGATCTAGATATGCAATGGGGGTTAACTTTGTGTAGAGACACCATCATCAACTTAAACTTATCCATTTCTAAATCAACCAACTGTTCATACATCTTTCACCTCTTCTTGAGGGGATCTTACATTTTCAATCATCTGTTCATACATTTTCCCCATTTATGCAGAGCTCTTATAGTACCCAAAAAACAAAAAGAAAGTGGAGTAAAAAAACTAAATATATAAAGGGGAATTTATTACCACCATTAAAACTGTACACTTTTACACTCCCTAAACGCAAAAAGTCGGTGCAGCTTGCTTGGCAGGGCAATTGAACAGTGTGTAGCAAGGATCTGATATTTCGTTGAATGTTATCTGTACTGTGTATTTGAGGAAGGTGATTGAAACTTCTAAATTAAACTGAAAGGTGCAAAGTATGATCATGATGACATTTTAAGTTGAATTTGCCGGTGGACGTGTACTAGAAACTCAACATAGGAGAGGCCACTTGAGCTCTTGTCTTCTATCATATATGAAAAGAACAGCATACCTACAAAACAGATAAGTAGAGATGTGAGTAAAATCAACTGAAACTATTTTATATGAAATTTCTTGCAATGATAAGTCTCACCTCAACCATCCATTGGACAGTGAGAAAATAATCATGGGATAACATCATTTTGCTGTTCTCTAAATTTTTCGTCACCTCTCTCTCTCTCTCTCTCTCTTTCCTCCTAATAGGCAAACAGAACTCACACACCCTAGGGATGGAACCAAAGCAACCTCACCTTCCACCCCTTGTTTCTATGGGGAGAAAATGCTACAGGTTAGAAGACTATTGGCACCATTGACAAGTGATGGTTATTGGCAATTTATTTGCGTGTTAATGTCGCACAACCCAGTCCATGACAGAGAAAAGTGCATATACAATGAGGACTAAGTGATTGATGGTGACACGTGTTTAACTTCTAAAAGATATATCAGCTCTTTTAGTTAAACTTTTTGCAAATATTTGTACAGAGTTCCAGATTCCATGTGGAATTTGACAAATCCAAATCTACTCTCTATAAAAGACTATTGCTTTGCATGGGCACTAGAATGCACAAATAGAAAAAGGATACATACAAGTCATCATCATGACTAAAAGTTATGTTAAAAATGAATATTAAAATGACAATATGATAATATCACTCTAAAATTGAGATAATCAAAACATATATTTTTTTCAATAGACATGATATTGGATAAATTACAATTGAAAACACAGTATAGTTGTCTTCTAGCAGGCTTTGTAGTCAAGTCCTAATTTTTGGTGAGGCCAGAAATTCTTGACAGAAGTGTTGTGAGAAAAGGAACTGTTTGGGGGGGGGGGGGGGGGGGGGGGGGGGGTTGATTTCCATAGCAGCTATGATGAGTATACACATGATGACATCTGAAGTGAAATGGCAGGAGTCCCACATTTTAGACCAAACACCAGATGGATCTTCTTTATAATCTCTTTCATTACAAATGGCTTTGCAGCCTAATGGTATTTGTCTTTTTAAAGGTCTGAGGTATGAAACCGCACCCTCAAAAAAAAGTGTAGATTTTGTGAGGCATAATGGAAGTATACTGGATAGTTTAATTTCTATTGTTTTCCCCAAAAAATAAATAATTGAAAAGCTCAAAGGAATTTAAAGTATCTTCATAATCTCCCTCTCTAAACTCCAGAGGAAAGTATCTATTAGATTAGGATGAAAAGAAAACATTGGACAAATATGCTTACACTTATGAAGAAAGCAAAAACGAATCATGTGAGACGTGAAGGAAATAAAATTGATGCTGTTTTGGTTGACTTGTTTCATATGAAATACTTATCTAGTAGCACAAATAGTTAGATCCCTTGTTTGTTTTAAGGGTTATCCTAATGTACTGACCTGATGGATCTCCTTTCTTGCACAATTTCAAGCTGCAGGAAATAGAAAAGATTCTCAACATTTTAACTAAATTGAGGCATCAAAGATTGAAATAGTATATATGTATCGAATAATAATTTCAAGCATGCTACAATTTGTTCTAAAGACAAGAAAAACTAACAGAACCAACATCAGTCATACCGGAGGTAGGAACATCTTTGGCGCCGTATCTCGTTTACCAAATCATTTAGCTTCTTTGATAATGGATTGTCATATTGCTGCAGCACAAACTGGTCAAGAGAAGGTATCAGCAACAATAATGAGTTGCATGAATGGAAAGACATCACCGTAAATGAATTTCTAGTTTTCTACACATTTTTAACAAGTTAGTCTTTGCTTTTTCAACCAGCAATCATGTAACCCAAAATTCCCATTGATAGTGATTGTAGAAAGAGTAAATAATAATGCTTTGACCTCTACAAGGCACCTTTTAAGGTATTACATATGGCTATTTATTATAAATAAAAAATTAAAAAAATTAAAAATAAAAATTAAAAAAGAAGTCAGACCCAAAATAAATACTATCCTTTTTAGGTGCTCTGGACCATCTTATTCTGCCCTAAATAGGAAATTTCTCTTGGAAAAGAAACGTAAAGGAGGATAACCAACAAAATATACAATTCAGCCACTAGGCCCGTCTACCGGTAGATATTAAATCCAGTTATGTTGCCAAAAGTAAAGTTCAGGTGCTCAAAACCTCAGGTTCAGGTATCAGGTTGAAGTTCTTAAGAATCAACAAAATAATAATATTTGGCAAAAATCACCACTTAGGGGGAAAAGAAGATTATAATTACCTGAGCTGGAATTTCATCAACTGAGGAAATGCAAAATAGCTGTTGCAAGATATCTGAATCCACTGAGTTCCCAATATATATTAAACAATCCTCACCATTCTCAAGAAGATAAATTCCCCCATCATTCACGTGTTCAGTAGAAAGCGAAATCACAGGAGGAACAAGAGATTGATCACCCTCCTGTGAATTAGCAAAAAGGTACCACTTGTTTTAAATTATATTTTTCAGTTCAGTACCAGACAATTAATTATGGCAGAGTTCAAACCTTTGAATTAAGGTCATGGATAGCCACCATCCTGGGGTGCACAAATGGAATTGCCAGTGGAGTAGAAATGGATGACAAATAGTTGATCCAGAATGATCGTTCATCTATTCTCCCATCAGTTCGTAATCCCTTACTCTTAATTAATGCTGCAAAGCAGCAAAAGAAAGAAAGTCATTAACTCATTTGACTGAACTTCTTTATAAAAAGATGAACCATATTCTTCCCAAGACTCCAACATTGACCAATAGTAACAGGAAATACAAAAAATCTCAACTCTCGAGTGAAAAGGAAAATTAATTTCAAGTTATACCGAATAAATCTATCTTAAACATTGAAAATCAAGGAAAAGATAAGAAAAATGATTTTTTTTTTTAATCCTTTCAGTCTTTTTCTTTACTGGGAAACAAAGTGAATCCTTGTTTGGCCTAAGCACCAATGTGAAACTTCATTCACACTCATTTTGCTTACACAAAATATGTGATACTGGCAGAGCTTTCAAAACTAACATGTCATCTTAACTAACTAGATCTGAAGAAAGTGTCTAGCCTTCTGTGGATTGAGGAATCTAGTATCAACACCAGGAAAAAGAATAATTACATAAGTCATAAACACAGTTAGTTGTATTAAGTGTTTAACAGAAGTTACTTATCAAAAAAAAAACTGTTACAGAAGTTTACATTTTCAACATAGTATTATACATTCATATAATTCACTTCCAAATTATAGCAGAAAGAACAATACCAAGGGTGTACAGAGGCAGAAGCTTAAGTGCCTCAGGAAGAATAAGTTGTCCAGAAGATGTCACTGTAGCACAAAATTTACGATAAGAAAGCAGAATGTTGATGCAAAGGTTTGTCATTCGATCCCTGACAAGCAAAAGTGGCCTGGAAGGGATTTCACTTGCCGCTTCAGAAAGTAAAATAAAATGAGAAAATGTTAGTCTTCATTCAAAAAACAGAAAATTGCAAAAATGATATCATGCATTCTAAAAATTCCAGAATGTTGCGTTTGGATTTGAAGATATAAAATCAAGGGGTTGAAGAATAAGAATAGTATAAATCGCTTGATATAAATTTATCAACACACGATATGTCAAGTTTGGAGATTTTACTTAAAAAAACACATGATATGATGGATTTGAAATGACATCTTACACCAAATAATTTGAAATCTACATATTAATAAAACTTAAATTCATCCAAAAATTTCATCAATAGATAAAAATTGCTGTTTAATACACTATTCAAGTTATTTAAACTAAAGATTGAAATCCAAATCCTTCTCTTTAAATTCATTTATCCAAACGAACCATTAATGACAATGCCATGGGAGGCAAGGCAGAACAAATATAGCAAATACATTCAAAGTTGAAATCCATTAATTAAGAATGAGAAACATGCAAATTGAGTATCCAAGTCAGCAATCAAAATAGTTGGTACATATGCAATCAAAATACCTTGCTTCAAGAAACATGCAAATTGAGTATCCAAGTCAGCCGAGCGGAAAAGATTACTTAGTATACTTGTGCATGGCAGAGATAATGTAGTAACTCGAATTCGTCTTTGTCCATTGACGGTGGTGTAAAGAAGGGCACACTGGATAAGGAAAAGAACAGCATAACAAAATGGAAAGGAACAGTTATATTTTCCAATTGATAGAATACAAAAAAGTTCACATATAGTGAAGCAATATGCAGATTAAAAACTCCCTGGCAGACAATGTAAAATTAGTTAATACCTGAAAAGCACATTCTGAGCCATCCTTCAAATTATCATCATGTTTTAAGGTAACCATAACGGTTTTGTCGCAGTCAATCTGCACAACAAAAATGATGATCAGTTGAAGTTTGCACAAATGTATCATAGCAACCAAATATGTTCAGTCCCAATTAAAAATAATAATAAATAAAAAAACACACACACACACACAATAAGAGAGAAAACTAGTAAAAGGAAAGGTAAAATAGCAACAATGAAAATCAGTTTTAGCAAGAGTAATACCAAAATAAAGAAACACAATAAATAAAAATTAAGATAAAAATAAAAAGCATGCCTAGTTGCTTGTGATAGGAAAGAGTTTTTTTGGGCTCTCTTCTGTTGGCAGTGACATATTACCAAGTGATGGTTATTTGACTCAAGTCCATTGCTAGAATTTAGATTACAAAACAATTGAAGAATCAACAACAGAGAACTAATCTCAGTATAATAGCCTATACATGCAATGGGAATCACTCAATTTTTTATAATTCAATAGTTACAATGGGGGTGGGAGGATTTGAACCCTAAATGTCTCCATTGGAAATATCAGGAGAGACTGATTAGTTGAGGTACAAGGCTCTTGGCTATTCCTAATCGAGATTAAAACTTCAATCAATAATTCAGTGTCAGTCTAAGTCACATAAACTGCAGTCAGTGACAACATTCATGGAAGATAAGCGTGTATGTGTGTGTTACATAACAAATATTTATGTAGAGAATATACAAACCCCAGGAAGGTCAACATCAGTTGGCATGCGTTTGCAGAAGTTTCCATTGTATTCTAGAACTTCAATACCCTATAAAAGATGAAAACAAAATTAATGTACTAGCATAGAGGAAATTATAAGACTGTAAAAGCAATCATCATATACCAGGCAAGAGAAGAGGCCACAAAAATATAAGTACCCCAAAAGAGAGTACCTGGCTGCATCTCACGCGCATCACTGCCTCAAAACCTTGAGGCCTTGTCACATTCCATCTAAGATCATTGTAAAGTTTTGCAGGATCAGAAACAGCTGAGAAGGGGTAATAATAATATACCTGAAAAAGTGAAAAGCAGATAAACCTGAAGCCAGCCCAAAATACAAGGAATAAAACTTAAATGCATAATGTCTACTAGAACAAACATATAAGTTGCATAAACAGCCTGAAAACTATGATAATACACAATTGTTTTGCATCTTTCAGCAATCATTTGGATGGTGGAGAAAGTATGAGGGGGAAAAAACGTGTTCTACAAAATAGTAACCATTATATCTGGCTTCTGCTCCAAGTCCATTTTATAAAAACAAAGCCACAATGTTCTCCATAAAAAATAAGTAAAACAAATTCATCATAAACATATCTTAAAAGCACAACCTTGCCTAGGGAAGCACCCAACTTTTGGCATCAAGCATGGACACGACATGATTACTTCTATACATGATTATGTATTCTTTGTAATTCTTTAGACTTCTTTGTGTTCTTCGGATGAAGTAGTCTTTTGTTTTTCCAATAAAATGTCCTTATAATTTTTTTTTTTTTTAAATCAATTCTAAGAGATTTTCCCTTTAACTTTATGGGTGTTATACAATTACATTAGTGGATGCAAAAAAATTGGAAAGACCATTTGATGAAGAGGAAGTCTTGCAAGAGTTAAAAAAAATATGGATCGGGATAAATTGCCTAGGGCAGACGGTGTTACTATTGCCTTTTTTCAAAAATGTTGGGGGTGGTAAAAGAGGATATCATGAAGGTTTTTCAAAATTTCTATGAGAACCGTTACGACAACAGAAAAATTACCCTTATGAATGGAATCTTAAGTTGGGGGCTTAGCCTGCCTGCCTAGATTATCCACCGAAGGAAAAAAAAAAAACCATTAATAGGTCTATCGTGTCGGGGAAATACGCTTATCCAGTAAGGGAGACAGAGGTATGTTTGAAAGAAGCCCAAATGCCACTCTCATCTCACTCATTAGTAAAAAATAAGGGGCTGTAGACATCAAAGTCTCAAAGATTTTAGACCTATTAGCCTCATCAGTGGTGTCAACAAGAGTGTGGCAAAAGCTTTGGCCAGTAGAATGAAGATATTATTGGGAGCATTGATTTCAGATACACAAAATATTCTTATATGTGGAAGAAAAATTCTGGATTCCGCCTTAATAGCAAACGAATGTTTGGATTGTAGATTGAAAGCTGATATACTAGGTCTAATAGGTAAGTTGGATTTGAAAAAGACATATGATCAAGTAAATTGGGTTCTTGCTATACATGTGGGAGAGATGAGGTTTAAGGGGAAAAATAAAGAAACCTGGATTTCATATTATATTTCCACAGTTTGATTCTCGATTCAAGTCAATGGAATGGCAATTGCCTTTTTTGGAAGCTCAGGAGTTTTATGACAGGTAGATCATCTCTCTCCACTTCTATTTGTTCGTGATGGAAGCACTAAGCCATCTAATATCAAAGGTGATGGAAAGGGGGTTTTTAACGGATTCCTAGTGGTATCTTGAATGGTAAATCAATAAAGATATCTCATTTAGTTTTTGAAGCTTCAAGAAATAGCAGTTAACAAGAAGTTGGAAAACAGCATTTAGGAACCAGAGATTTATTTATACCTGCCCTCCAGTGGTTCTTGGGATGACAGCAATAGAAGCAATGTCTACATAAGTCTGGGTAGTGATAAATACATCAACACAGACCTATCAGGATAAGAACAATTAGCACATACATATTACACCTGAAAGCTACAAC
The DNA here is from genome assembly GCF_932294415.1 of Quercus robur. NCBI lineage: Eukaryota > Viridiplantae > Streptophyta > Magnoliopsida > Fagales > Fagaceae > Quercus > Quercus robur. The sequence goes on along the minus strand of NC_065536.1, from coordinate 32,704,245 downwards.
ATTTGTTATATCTCTTTCAGCAATACAGGCAGAACTTAGAATTACAGCTAATTCATCACCAGTTCAAAGGTAATTACTTAAAGTTCACCTGATACTCAGCAAATTCAATTGCCATTGCCTTTAATGTTTCGTCAGCAGGTTGAAGTAATTTATGGGCCTCCTGAAAATCAAGGACAATGCTGTTTATTATAATAATAAATAAATAAAAAACAGAAATGCAAAGCACACCCTCTAAGTTTGACCAGAATTCATTTCAGTCCTCTAACTTTACATTCGTTCAATTGAGTCCTCTTACTTTCAAACTTATTCAATTAAGGCTTCCTGTCACTTCCTGTTAAGTGATTGCCATTAAATGTCCATAAAATTAATTAAAAAATATTTTCTTGAAAATACAGAATATAACAAAATAGAATTTATTATTTAAGATACAAAAAAGGAAAGAGATGAAGAAATTGAAACCAAAGAAAAACAGAGCAAGAAGAACAAACTTAGAATTTTAAGTTTGTTCTTAGAGCATTGGCTGTGCCTCATTGGTTTGGGCTAAGTCATGCCAATTTGATTTTCTGTGCATAAAGATTTGATTTGATTCTCTTCTAAAGCCCAGTAACAATTTCAGAAATACCACCTAACAACAAGAACAATAGCAAAAGTAGCAAGAGAAGTTAATAACCCAAAAAGAAAAACAATAGATCGATGTTGAAACCCGCCTCCGCTGAACCCAGTGATGGGATTACACTAGATAGATTGGTTTCAAGAGCACCAGACCCATCTCTCCCTCAACTGGACCCACCCAAAGAACCCATTGGATTCTCTCTTCGACTTCTCTAACAACGAGTTGTCATTCTGTCTGGTCAACAGCAAGCCTCCACTAAATCCAAAGTTCAACCCTAAGTGGTGGTTCAAGCTGCAAAGGCACGAGAGAAGAGGAAGAGGACTGGTCGGCTGTATCTGTGACAAAGAGGAAGAAGTGTATTCTGTTTTGAATCTGAGCTGATTAGGAAGAGAATACAAAAGCATCGTTCTATTTGGGTTTTCATCCATTTTTGCTGGGTGTTTGGGAAAAAGATGGGTTTGAGTTTGGGTTGTAGTGATTGTGTTCAAGATGATGATGCCAAGATTGTGAGAAGAAAATTAACTTATTCTGTTTGGTTGATGGGAAAGTGCTGGGGAAAAAGCTGTGTTCTTAACCGTTTTTATTATTATTTTGAACTAATAATAAAATAATAATTATGGATTCAGAAAATCAATTTAAATGCAAAAATGGCGCCGCTTTTGGGTGCTTAATAGAGCATTACTAATGGAAGAATTTAACTGAATAAATTTGAAACTCGGAGGACTTAATTGAACAAAAAAAAAGTTTGAGGCTTGAAATAAATTATAGTCAAAGCTAGAGGGTGTGTTTTGCATTTTTGCCTTAAAAAAACAAAAACAATAACAACAATAACATGCAAACAAGAGGAGAAAACTAAAAAGAAATCAATACCTTCTCCCCTGCAAAGAGGTGAGTTCTTCCTTCAGCTTCTCTTGCAGAAAGGGCACCAATGCCAATTGATGGCAAGACTGTACCCAACAAATAAAAATCATCAAAATAACTAACACATGAATTCTAATAATTATAATACAACATTAATACTTGCAATATATCTATGGGGTACAGCATAATTAATTGCACTTTTCAGCTTCAATTACGTAACACCAATCATATTTTAAAAGGTTAATAATATGAAATCGTGTTCAAGTCTCTGAGCTTGCCTAGTAATGAACTGTTTGTTGCAAACAAGCTGATATACTCAAGTTATTTGTCATGCCTTAGGTTCTTAACCAGTGAAAAGTTTCCCCTGTGTTGGGGAACACCAGAACCTCACCATACCTCCTCTGCTATTTCTCCAATGGCAAAACAGGGAGGCCAAATGGTGGAAGTGGTAGTTGATCAGAACCTAAGGAAGGCTGAAAGATTTTTCATATTGAATCCAAATCCTTTGAAATAGTCTTAGGAGGAGGAGGTCAGACTTATGGAATTCAGATTATTGAAGAGAAGAAAAGATTTATGCACAACATGCTCCTAGGTAGAGAAGAAGCAACCTGGCTTCATTCAACACCTATCGGATTTAATCACTACACCTTCAAAACAGAGCTTCCTCGGAAACTTTATGGAATCAGGAAAGGTTTACCAGATCCAAAAATACAAATGCAGCCGACTCTTATATGTAGTGGAGTATTGAGGTAAGATCAACTGTGGTTTGGTGATAGAACCAGAAGTTCGAGATTCAGGATGGGGGTTGAAAGATTTCAGCTAGGTGATAAATGATATGGTGGAGGTTAAACAGCAAGCACCAGTCAGCAAGGAAGTCACTCTCATCCATCGCAGTTTCGCCTACCTCCATGGGCTATATCTTGACTATTTGCCAAGTCATAGGGGAGTAGTGTGGGAATGAAAAATCAGGGATCAAAGGGAAAGAGCATGGCAAAAGGAGTAGACTCAAACCACACACCACCCAACAACAAAGCCCGTGGCTCTTGGGGAAATGATTATTGAGGTTTGTTATGGAGAGAGAGAGAGGCTTTATTATTATTATTTTTTTATATAAGTAATGATTTGTATTAAAGAAAAGACAGACTTTATGCCAACGATGATGAACACAAAGTGTCTAAAAATAACATTACAATAAATCAGATAGCAGGTCCACAAGAATATAGAAACTCAATAATAGAAGTGCACTGTGTGAAACCCCGTGCCCGGTACCAATCCAACAAGGTGCAAATCAATAGTGACTGCAAATACTCAAGCAATATCTCAACATCCTCAAATGTGCGGCGATTCCTTTACTTCCACACTATCCACATGATGTGCCAGTACAAGATTCCACACGTCTGAGGAGTGTCTCCCAAACCAATTTCTCCAACCAAATAAAAGAGATTCTACGGTCAATGGCATTACCAAATGAACCTGAAATGCCTTAAAGACTTCACTCCATAAAGCCTAAGCAGCATTGCAATGTAGCAATAGGTGATTTACTGTTTCCCCACTTGCCGACACATGCACCACCAATTAACTAATGAGAATCCCCTCTTAATAAGATTGTCTGTGGAGAGTGGTAGAGAAAGTATGGTAGTATGTGGGGAGAATGGTTCTCTAACACAGTTAATGGGCCTTACGGTGTTTGCCTATGGAGAAATATAAGGAGAGAGGAGTGATTTTTCTCAATTTATTAGTTTTCAGGTGGGTGAAAGTACTTGCATCAAATTTTGGCATGATATATGGTATGGATATCAATCTTTGAAGGAGACTTTGCCCGAACTATTTCGTACTGCATGTTATTGGGAAGCTTCAGTGGCAGATCATTTCCAATATCATAATGGCACTATCCACTGGGATCTAAATTTCATTAGAACAATGCAAGATTTGGAGCTGAAGTCTCTATCTTCATTCATAGATTTAATCAGTGGGTGGTAGTGGAGAGGATAAGCTCTGTCTACTCCATCTAATCATAGGGGGCTTGAGGAAACTTTTAGCAATAGATGATTTGAGGAAACACCATATCATGGTCGTAGATTGGTGTTGTATGTGTAAAAATGAGTGGGGACACTATTGATCATTTGCTTCTTAATTGTTCTATAGCTAGAGAGTTACGGACTATGATTCTAAGCCTCTTCTGGGGTTCCAATAAGTCATACCTAAAGGTGTAATAGAGCTGTTAGATTGTTGACAAGGCTGGTTTGGATGACATCGGAATGTAGAAATCTGGAAGGGAATTCCTCAATGTCAAGTGGTGCATTTGGGGAGAGAACACAATAAGCTTTGAACGGAGGTGTGAAAGATCCATTTATACCTGAAAATTTCATTCCTCAAATAAAAATTTTGAGTGGATGACAATGTCACGACTATTTTTTTTTTCACATTTAATTGATCATTGTAATTTCTGTGCTTAATTGTAGGTGTACCTGTTGTATACTTCCCGTGTACCGGTATTGCACCAGTTTGTGCTTTTTAATAAAATTTATGTGTAAAAAAGAGTTTCTGAGCTTGCCTGACTGAAATACCAAAAGCCTTCCTCCAGTACTCTTCATTGCCATGAAAGCAGCCTAAAGGAGCAAGAAATTGGTATAAATATCAAAATAGTTACAATGTTTGCCATCAAAATCAGCATAACGCTTTCCTCCAGTACACTGCCTGTGTACATAAGGAGCATCCTCTTTTTCATTTCAATAAAAGTTTTACTACTTGAAAATAAATGTTTGTTACAACATTTTCCTTGTGTATAAATGTGCACCATTCAAAAATGCACATTTCATTCAGCACATTGTGTTTATAAAATAAGAACAGAAAGCAGCAAGCATAGAATGTAACAAAAGACTTGAATTACTGTGTCAGACACTGTTTCATTACTATCATCCAGATCTCTTCTCATTCACTTCTAAGATTTCCTTCCTAAACACCATATTTGAGGCTAACACTAGCACCTGTAGCATGTCCATTTAACATAGCAAGCACACTATTCTAAATCCAAGTTGACCAGAACGAAAGAAAAACAGTCACTGAAGCTTGCATCAACTATAGAGCTAACTGTTACATTTACAATATTTTAAATTAGTTATTTGTATAAAGTATATATTTTCTTAAAACTTAAGATGTACTAACGGTTGCAATGTAACATTTTCAAATTCTTGTCCATTTTTCTATTATATCATTTGCAATTTCATTATTTTATTATCTTTCCTTTATTTATTTTTTCCAAATATAAATCAACTAAAACTTGCAAACATAAAAGACACAAAACACTGATTTCCTGTTATAAGCTAAGAAACTAGCATATTGCAATATCTCAGTGTTTGAGTACAACTGTTTGCCACATCTTTACAAGAAGATTAGTATCTATGGATCATGGACCCAAAAAGAGCCAAAAGGAGGCTTGGATGAGCATGTCTGGATACTTGTTCATTGCTATTCAAAGCCAAAATAGGCTTCACAGTAGCATATTCATATCTGACTTTATTATGGTTTGAATGGGAATGGCATACTCCATGCTTCATTTGTATATAAACTTGCCTCATATAAATTGACATACCTTGGTGGCAGCACCAAAGGCTGATTCAGCAGTTCTATTTTCCAGAAACATGGTTGGAATGCTCTCCAGAAGTAGCTCTAAATGTTGACGGCACTGAATTCACAAAAAAAAACAAACAAACTTGGTAAAAACGTGAAATAAAATGACATACCAGTAATTGTAAATAGCTTGCCTCACATCAACATAGTGCATTTAAAAAAATAAATAAATAAATAAAAAATAAAACTTAACAGATAAAAGTCTAACCTCGGAAAGCTGAACAACAACGTCGGTTTGCAAAGGAGTATAAACATCTTGTACATCAGGAACAACGAGCATCAGTGGCTGCAAACACATATTGAACATAAAAATCTGTCGCAAACCTTTTCAGTCAGAGCTACCCATAACTACAAAATTTTAGTAAATATACCATAAAAGAAACAGAAGTCCAATCAAAATACATTTGAGATAATAAATAAAAAGTTTGCTACATTTTGTCACAATGGCAAATAATGATATGGACTAACTATATACATATAAAAAACTGAAATAAAGCCTAGGTCCCCCACTTCAAGCCCATCAATCTCCCTCATGGTACTACAATTATAATAATCCAAAAGGCAGAAAAGATGCCCAACCAAAAGACACAAACAACACCCTGATATGCCTCATCAATGCATCAGCATTCTTTCAATCTTAGCCACTTGCCAATATACAATATAACAGAAGGCTTTCTAATTTCAAAGACTGCAAACCAATTTCTTCACGAGCAACAATAGTACAATAGTGTCACTATGCAGCTTCACCTCATTTTGTGCCCATTCTACTTTAGAACCATTCTCTAACTTTTTTTATAGGTAAAATAAGGTAATAATAAGTATGTAAGAACATTTCTCTAACTTACCAGTCATTCTTTTACAATTTGAGGGAAGGTTTTTAGTCACTATGCGGCTTCACCTCCTCCCCTAAAATGTGTGATTATTTCTCTCTTGTGAAAAATAAAAAACAAAAAAATACTTCTTAAATGATTCATCTAGCCAGTAGCAGAGGCAGGAAGGCCGGGAAGGGGGAGGGGGGAAGAGGGGTGTGGGGCAGAAAAAGGTTCAGAAGGATGTCTAAGTTCAAAGACTGCAAACCAATCTCTTCACAAGCAACAATAGTACAATAGAGTTGCTAAGCAGCTTCACTTCCTTTCATGCCCATTCTACTTTGGAACCTTTTTTCTAACTTGCCAGTCATTCTTTTACAATTTGAGAGAAGATTCAGAGTGTCACTATCTGGCTTCCTCTCCTCCCCTTTAATGTGTAATTATTTCTCTCTCCACTCATGAAAAAAAAAAAACAAAAAGACAAAAGAAAACAAAACAAACAAACAAATACATCTCAAAATGATTCACCTAGGCCCTAGTGATGCACATGTTGAACAACATTACTTTATGCCACAACAAATTTAAATAAAGGATAACAAAAAGAAGTACAAACAAGGACACCAACACTGACAAGGGACATATATATTAATTACTTAATATCTATTTTTATGTATATTGAATATATTTTTATGCATATTTAAATTTAATTTAGGTTCTAGAATAAGTAACAACCATCAAAATGTTTTAAAACCAATAATAACATCGTTTTAATAAAGAGAAATTAAAATAAAGAAAAAGTAAAGAGCAATGACATTTTAATGATAGTATTGAAGATAAAAGAAGAAAGAAAAAAGAAATTAGAACAAATTATCCTAGTCAAAAGGATAAGGATAATAACGTTTCAAAATATAAAAGAAAAAAATTAAGTAGCCATTTGGGAGGGCTGGTAAAATTGGTAATGTTTTGGACACAACTTTTTTTACAACAAATTTCACAATTACTGAAGTGGTTGACTGTGACGGTGTACATAGCTAATGCTTATGGACCTAAAGCGCATAAAACACAGAGAAGCAAGAGATTGCCAAAGAGAGAGAGCACCAATGAGCTTTAAGCAATCATCATACTGCTTGATCGTCAGTTTTGACCCATTTTCCATTCACTCCCTCTCTCTCTCTCTCTCTCTCTCTCAGAAAAAAATTCCATGTTGAGACTATGCCATGAACATGCTTTTGCTGCATCTTGACCATGTGTCTGCATTGTGTCTTGACCATGTTTGAAATAAAAAATTAATGTTAACTTTTCAGCACTCTACAGAAATGCATGCAGCCGCGTCCTCGACATGTGGTGACACATTGGCGATCTTGTCATGTCCATGCTTCTTAGGGATAGAACTATCCCCTATAAAGTTATAAAAAGAAACCAATGAGCTCTAACTCAAATGGAACCTCTTCTACTTGTAACAGTAAGGAGGAGAATAAAGTTGTAGGTTCAAGACTCATTGGCTGCGTTAAAAATATATATATATATATATATTAAGTCATAGAAAGACATATATCCTTCTTTTTTGGATAAGTAACATTTACATCATTTCCTCAACATTCAAATAATATAACTAGATATTTGTCAGAATCCATCATTGAAACTCAAATGCACTTTACAATGTTAGAAAGTCCTCATGTTGTTCCAAACTTAAGATTGTCAAAAGCAAATCGACTAAACAAAGTAAGCTTTGCCAAGGGTAATGGGGTTGTAAGGAAGAAGGAAATAGATGGCTTTATGGTGTTCATAGACTGAATGTATATTATTTATGAACAGTACCATAAGAAAGAGAAGAGAAAAGGAGAAAATATCACATGAAGGTTAACATACCTCAATGCTCAAAAAACTCAATATTTTTATTAATCAATTCCATCTCTTCTTTGAGTACATTGAACACATATATATCAGTGCTCTTTCTTGTATTAGTAATATTAGATGTTTGTTTGGTAATACGATATCAAACCACAGTTTTTCAAAATACAACTTTTAAAACTTCACTTTTCTAGGTATATCTTTTATAAACAACCCTATTTTCAAAAACCTGATTGAAGATTGACTTAGAGTCAAAGAAAATAAACCTAAGATATTTACAATTTCCTATAAAATTCAAGACTCAACTTAATTACCAAATACCCTTAATTCACAGGGATTGCTGAAATTACAAATCTTCCTCCTAATTACAAAATTAACCATAACTAATAGAGTTAAAACCCAAATCAAAAACTGTTTTATCTCTAAAACACAAATAACTAGACCTTTAAAACCATACAAATTATACTTTAATTGGACTTCAAATGTGGGCCCCACAAAAGAAACCTTGACTAGACAAATTTGTGAAATGGTAGCAAGTTAATCTTCCATGGCTGCATTATTAGGAGTACTAGTCTTTCTAGGAAAGGGATTGGCAATAACCTGTATAAAGGCTTTTGTATAGTCAATAAAATAGATGGAGAGATTGAATTGAATGAATTTTTTTTTTTTTTTTTTTTTGATAAATAATGAAGTATTGAACCAAAATATAGTCACCCAAGTATACAGGATGTATACAATTGGGGACCAAAAACAGTCAAGCATCTAAAAATTACAATCATCTATCAAATCACAAACTGAAAATAAATAGTGACTTTTTACAGCTGACATCCAATCCAATAAAGTTCTAAAGAAAAAAAATTCTGATCCGGTAAAGTCCTCTCTAAATCCTCAAAATTCCAATTATTCCTCTCTTGCCAAATACACCACATCAAATGATGAGGGTCAGCCTTCCAAATATCACCCTTATGATGACGCCCAAACTTCCAAATATCCATTACAATTATGCCTAAACTTTCCTTGCCAACAAGCTAATAGATCAACTATAGTCCTCGACATCACCCAATGGATATCAAACATGACAAAAACCATAGATCATAACTCAATAGAAATAGGACAATGAAGTAACGGATGGTCTACTGACTTCCCCACTGCCTTTGCACCTAAAACACCAGCTCCAAATCCAAACATTCCTTTTTCATAAATTATTCACCGTTAGAATTTTCCCCAAAGAAAGCAACTCTAGATGGGACCTTTGGAAAAATTCATAACAGTTGCCACATAAGCCTTCTTATCACAACTGATTCTGAATAACTCTAGAAAACACATCTTTAAGGGGCTCTCCCTACACCACAGGTCATGCCAAAACTTCACTCCAAACCCATCCCTAAAATCAAACTAAATGTATTGTAAAAAATTAGGCCAACCATATCTTATAGTCTTCCACAGACTCACTCCATGAGGACCTGTAACAGAATTAGAGCACCAGCCACCTCCCTCATAGCCATACTTAACCCCTATCACCCTCATCCACAACGCCTCTTTCTCAATTCCAAATCTCCACAACCATTTTCCCAACAAAGCTTCATTAAAACATCGCAAACTCCTAATAGCCAAACCCCCATACTGTAGAGGTGCACCACTTGACCAAATGAAATTTGGACTCATCCCCCAAACCACTCCAAAGAAAGCTCTGTTGAAGCCCTAACAGGGATAGGAAATAATGACAAGAAATAGGTCAGTAAATTGGATAGAGTATTGGATTCTATATCGTCTTCTCTTTGAATTTAGCACCCAAAGGGAAACCTAAATATTTGATTGGGAGCAAACCTTGCTTACACCCTAGAACATCAACCAGCTCCCCTATATTTGGAACCACATCCACATTCAGCTGCCTTCTACTTCCTTAATGTGATTGCCAAGGGTTTATCTTTCTTTGCTTTTCGTTCTATTTACTGTTTGACACCAACAGCCATCAAATTCATTCAAAATCCAATCCCTTTATTGCCTAAAACAACCTAACCCCCTTAAATATCAAACCCTATTCAAGAACCTTCAACATGTCATCAAGAATCCTAATTAAGTGCTGAATTTCTAAAGATCCTATATCAAAATTGGTATTAGAGCCCATTAAAGCTTCTATCTTGTATCATCCCCCACCCCCCCCCCCCCCCCAACACGGTCCCAAAAATCAAATAAATGCATACAGATTATGGTGCAAAATAATTATTCATTGCAGTCACATGCATGGATATAAAGTTGATTGCAACCACAATTTTTTTTTTTTTTTTTTTATACCAAGCAGATATAATGAGTGTGTCTTCTTCTCTTCATAAAATCATTTAAGTTCAATACAAGGATAAAGCCTTTTTTATAACTACAAAAGAAATAATTTTATATCACAAAAATGAAACAAAAATATTAATTTTCAACCCATTAACTGAAGTTTTGGAAGGCTTGCAACTACATTATTAACCTGCTGTAATGCACGCTTCAAACTGTAAAAATGGATTGTTGAGTCAAATGTTGCAATTCCCACCATTGTTCGAGGACCTTCCTGCAACAACAAAATCATCAATACACCAATTATCAATCAATAAATAAATGAACAAATACAGTAGTCACAAAAATTTTCTTCCATTTTACAATTGTATGAATAAACTTCAATTAAAGCAAACCAAAAAAGAATGATAGATTCTTGAAACGACTACAAATAACACTCAACAATATCCGCCAAGACTTCACCAATAAGGGGTAGAAAAGTCTCACAAGCAAGAACCTACATTTTCAATAGTATATGATATTATATAGTAACATGAGAACATTACAAGCTAGAGAGATAAGCTCCCATTATTTTCCTTATTGACTGTATCAATCAGACAATCAAAATGTGGTGCAAGAATTGATTAAACATAAAAAATAGTCAGCGGACATACAACTAAGGCAAAGATGACCCTTCAACAAATATATATATACATATATATATATATAAGTAAATGGTTTTATTTCAAAAAAATTATCTCATGAACCATACAAAGCACAAGATAGTCTAAAGAATTATATCCTAAGAATTACAATTAAAGGATACTGAATTAGTGAACTCAGTGATGGAACCATTGTTGCTAAAACCCAGGACAATCTACGATTCACTAAGTAATCTAAGAAACGAAAGCCTCAACTGTGCTTCTAAACATTCCACATCTTCGAAGGTGCAAGAATTCCTCTCACGCCACAAAAGCTACATCAGGCACAAAAGAGCTAATTTCCACAGGGCAGACAAGTGCTTACCAAAACAATTCCTTCTCCCAACCGCTAAATCAAATACTCTATGTTGCAAAACCCAATTAACTCCAAAAAAACAAAATACACAGCCCCACAACACAGGCAAAATTACAATGAAGCAACAAATGATCCACCAACTGCCCACTACACATAAACAGCATCAATCTACTAGTGTGATTCCTCTCTTTCTAAGAATATCATTAGTCAAAATATTCCCCAAAGACTTTGTTTTTATAAGAAACAGACTTCATTGCAATGAAACCCATCATGATCACTACAAAGCACAAAATAGCCAAAAGAATTGCTATCAAAGAATTACAAGCAGAATGAAATTGAATTAGCGAAATCTATTAGGATACCACTGTCATTGAGACCCATGACAGTGGACCATCAACAGGGTAATCTGAGAAAAGAAAGCTACAACTGCACTTCTGACATTTCCACATCTTCATAAGGGCATGAGTTTTGCCCCCTTCACAAAAGCCACATCAGACACAAAGGAGCTAAATTCCACACAACAGAAGAATGCTTCTCAAACCAATTCCATCAACAAACTTGCAGATCAATCACTCTACACAACATCACCCAATTTTCTCCAAAGATGCCAAAAACATAGTCCCACAGTACATAAGCAAAATCACAGTGTAGTAACAGAAATCCACCAACTCCCCACTACAACTACACATGTAGCACCAATCAACTAAAGTGATACCCTTTTTTCTTGAGATTATCATTGGTTAGAATTGTCCCCCGTGCTGCAGTCCACACAAAAAAAAAAAAAAAAAAAAAAAAAAAAAAAAAAAAAGAAAAGGAGCTACTTGCTTTAGTGTTTTGGTACACCAAATTTCTATTCAAGGAAAAGAAATCTCCCTTGGGCCGCTTCACAACAAACCATAGAAGACAAAACATCAAACACCCAAATGCCTCTCAAACACCATTGCAATCTATCTGGACCCTCACTACATGGAAGCACCACAATAATGAGTTGGTACACCTCTAAAATCATTTTGGAACTCTAAGACAACTAAGAAAAGATATATACAGTCTGATCTAATTTTAGCAAATGAAAATTCATAGGGAAATTCCACATTACATTATTTTAAGGCTAAAAGCAAGCAATGATTTTATTGAGTTTAAGTACGGTAAGTATTCAGCTCAAGAAAAAAGATAGAAGTACTCGTATACTTATAAGTTATAACGTCAGGAAAGACAAGAATGACCTATTGGTAATAGTAAAATGGCAGCAATAGGCTTATTCTGGACTTTCTTTATATGACTACCACCACAGAAGCTTTAGAATAACTAGCTTCTCCATGTTAACATCTTAATTTTCAAAGACTTTTAAACTATATTATATTGAATTAAACACTTTTCATTTGCATCATTTAAAATTTCCAGCTATATACTTCCCTTCATTGTTTGGGATTCTCAACTATATACTATACTTCATTGTTCAGGACATGTGCTTCTTCCATTTTAGTTTCCCATTTTGTAGCCTGTAGGAACCCATCAGCAATGAATGCAGACCCAGTAGGAGCCATTTCTTTTACAAATTACAAATAAAAAAAATTCCTACATTTGGTTCTCACCCTTTCTCTCACATTATAGACCTGTCTCAGATTTAATCAGCTCGTGTGCATTAATCATGTGCCCATGTACTAAAGGATCAACTTGATGCTGCTCCCAATCAACAAGACTGGTTGCAGCTGATGGTAATGGAGGAGGATGTTAGCAAATAGCATTCTTTCCCTATGCATACCAATATAACCAATGCCCTAAAACTTTCAATCTCAGAAGCATTCTTTCCTTATTTATATCTTTTTCTTTAAAACTTATGGTTTGCTACCACAGTACCACTATATACTGCCTTTTTATTTTCTAGATTGACTTTGTAAAGTATATGATATACTTTACTTCATTTTTCATACTTTATCTATGAACCAAGTTTTTCTGTCTTTCATGTCAATACCAAAAGTTGTTCTGTAATTTACGCTTGTAGGTTTGCCAACTTTTTGCAGCTGGAGAAATTAAAATGAAATAACTGTTAACATTGAAAATTTATTGAACATGTAATTGAAGATCTGAAGTAAAAAAGAAAAAGAACTGCAAAATCTGTTGGTTCATTTTATTATAAGTGTCAATCATCAAGACTTATTGTTGTCAATTAATATTTACGCCAATGTTTTGTACCAAGTATTTTTTTTTTTTTTTTTCCCTTCATAGGGCTTTTTTTTTTTTTTTTTTTTGAGAAACAAACTAATTCCTAAACACACACGCACACACTTTAATTACACTCTCTCACCAAGCTCAAACACATTACTTAACCCAAAGTATTACTACAAAATAGAGATTTGGAAACTATATGTCGGACAACCATGCACAATGTGAGTTAAAGAAGTTCAAAAATCTATAAAAGAGAACATTCACTGCTTTCATGATCCAATTGCTTTAGGGAATTGGAGTTCAAACAGGACCTGGCATACAAAATCACAATTTGATAGCATTATCTTTGCTTCAACAGTGCCGTTGTGAACATGCTTGGCAATAAATTGAAGTGGTTTTCTTAGCAAGTTAGCAAGATAAGTTTGGTAGATAAAGAAATGCCGTGATTTGGAGCTAGATCCCCAATTGTTTCATGTGGGGCATGTGGCGGTAGAGGAATTCCAGGAATATGAAGGATGTGAAAAATGTGTACATGATCTGAAGCTTTTATTCCTCAATACTTTATTTGAGTGGAAAAATGCTTCGGGTTTGTTCTTTTTTGCTATTCTGCCTGAGATGCTTGGGAGTTTTACTTTTAGTTCTTAATGTTGGTGTCACTGTTGTATACATCCTGTGTACATAGGTGGCGTCCCTTTTGCGTTTAAATAATGAAATATTTACTTATCAAAAAAATATATTGAAGTGGTTCCAGAGTGGTATGTGCTAAACGTAAGGAGTATGTGAAAGGATATTATGTTAAAAATTAATTGATTGATTGCATTATTATAATCAAATGCACATTCAGAAAATAGACAAAAAACTTTTAACCCAGATTTTTTTTCCTTTGAAATATAAAATAGACATAAAACTCACAGGAAGGTCAGCAATAACTTGATTGATTGCACCACAAGCAGCAGCAGTTGCACCAGTTTGAATGGCATTCGTGGACACATCAATGAGGAAAAAATACACAGCTGGCATTGGATCACGCACCTGGAATAAAATAAAAGGAAAAATAAAGTTCTAATGGAAATTACTTGTAATTAAAAATAAAAATAAAAGTTATAATGTAAATTCACCAAGGTCTAGACAGGCACTGTTACACATATTATTCAACATCTGTTACATGTGTTCTTTAATATGATATTTTGAACACATAAACCAGTGTTCTTTTTGCATGTACAGAAGATTCAGTGGATAAAAATTGTGCAATAGCAAGAAAAACAATAAATAAAGGGAAGAGAAGAGAACCATGATAGATCATCTTTTATAAAATCTTCCTTTTACTATAAACTAAGGTGGTGTGCAATTGAAACATAAAAAAAGGCACACTTACAAGTTACAAGCACCTGACATGCTGATCAGAATGTTCAACATACAGTAGAAAAATAAACTGGATAGAGAGTTAAAATCAGCTACTACTTCATGTTAATTCAGCAGATCATATATATTAACTAACCATGTATTCCCTTGAAGCAACAAACTCAACTGTTCCTCTACACAGTTCAGGCCTTTCATCAGCATCTCTACGCCTACCATCTGGACCTAGATTGCAGTGGTACTCACGGGGAGTTTCATCAGTAAATCCTACAAAACAAAGGGCACATGTGACATGTCATAAAGATATGACCATATTGACTGTTGATCATGTGATGAAGGCAAACTACAGCCAAAATTATACGACATCGACAGCAATGAATAATGAGATTGACTTGATTATATAGGGTCTTTCTGGATGCTAAAGACTACATCAATGTTTGTTTTTTCAATAAGTCAAAGACTAAATCAATGTCAAATTGCTGAACACCCATGAGGCTATCATGGTTGCATAGACCATAACTAAGACTCCGTTACATTTTGATAACTCATAATATAAATAATGTCTAGCAATTCCAATAACTTCCACATAGTTTTAACAGAGAATAAAACAGGCAAAGGACAGTTTCTCCGTGGAAGAATGTGAGCTATGTCAGGAAGAAAAAAAAAACTGACTAAAAAAAGAAAAAACAAAACATAAGAGTTCTCATTTTCCTTTTCCAGAAGCTGGTAATAGGGGGGAGAAGATGAAGATGTTGATAAATTCTAGATTATATAAGATATAAACAAGCAAACAGAATTAATAATTATCACTCTACAAAAAACAAAAAAATACAGTAATAATTTACACTGACCACAAAAATTGCAGATGAACCGCCTTCCCTGATCAATGAACTTCATGAAAGGATTTATATAGCCTTTGCAACGAGAACATCGAACAGGACCACTTTCCCCAAAATCCACAACCTATAAAAGTTTCATGTTATTGAAAACTAGATAAATGTTTAGACTTTTATTTGCCGGAATTTAATGATACCCAAATTAGATAGAAGTGTGGCATAGTTTACAAACACTACTACATAAATATGAGAGATTCCAGATACTTGAAAAATATTATGATGTTCATTTCCCTTGTATGAAAACAGAATACTTTAGCAGAATAGAAAGAAAATACTAAGCACTTAGCGCGCGCGCACACATTTGTGTAAAGTAGTCAGGTCCACTTTTATCCTACATCAAAGTTCTCAGATCTACATTTCAAAGCAAAACATGCTGGCAAACAGTGAACCAGGTCAACATTTTCTCTACAGCAATGGACATCACAAACCTACAAGAACCACCTGATAATTAATTTGTGCAAGTGATTACATCAACAGAATGTATAAAATATTCACAAGCTTCATCAAACAAGTCAGGCTTCCTTTGTCCCTTAGTAACTTCTTTCCACAAACAATTAAACCTAAAGTAAATGCATAAAAATACAACAAAAGTACTTACCATGAAATTTCTTGTATACTTACTGTCTACTAGGGATACACCCATTTTATTTGTATTACTTAGTTAAAAAAAGTACCTATCGAAGAAGAAGAAGAAGATAAAAGTACAGAAAGTTTAACATAGAAATAATAATGCATTACTTGGACAGTCTCCTCAGATGGATGAGGAATGGCCAATGGTTGGACCATCAGAGCCAACTGCATCCCTGATGTTGTCAAAAGATCATCAGTGCATGGAATCTGAAATGTCAAGAAAAAAAATCAATAATAGTATGAATAATGATAATGCCCATGAGATAGACATCCAATAGTCTGCTTAAATATTTATTCATGAAAAAAAACACAATTGCCAATCTATCTCATTAATTGATTGATAACGACCTGATTGATGGTACACCTCATGTAACGTGGACTGCAATTCCCAGTGTCTCTAACAATGTAATCACTTGTAGCAGGCTTTACAAAAAAGCAAAAAGAAAAACATGAAATTAGAATAGAAACAAAAAGTCAGAAGAAAAGAAAAAAATAAACAATGTACAGTCCTATAGATGTCAGTTTAAATGACCTTATAAGATGAATGTATAGAAGCAACACAAGTTAAATAACGGGAACAAAAAAAACTAAGAAATACGAAAGGCAAGAAGGAAATAGAGTTCATGCTCCAACAAAAATATTACCGGAGGAGGATTGGCCTGATTGCCTTGACGAGTTTCATGCAAGATCACTGAGGAACCTGGAATGGGCCGAGGAATTTGGTTGGGATCAATCCTTGAAGCCCCCGCCACAGGTGCTCCAATTTGACCCACAGTAGGTGATACAGAAGTCATAGACTGATTTGGTGGTGGTGGGGGCATTCCAAACATTCTAGGTGGTTGTGGAGAACCAGTAATTGGTGGAGGTGGAGCCCCCTAAAGCAATTAAAAAAAAATTTAAATCGAGATCATTAGATTTATTGAGAAGCATAGAATCTCATGAAATATTACTTCAATAGAACCATAATTTTTGAACCTAAAGCCTACAAAATTGAACCCTAAGCCTTTACTACCTATGCCAAGGAAAAAGGACCTCAAGCCATATACCCAACTCACAAATCACCTGACAGAGCAAATATAAGCACAAGTTAACAATTTTAGCATTGCAGGCCTTTTAAGTAGATAGCACTATCTTGAATGTACATTTAAGTTCAATCTTACATGAAAAACGAACTCCTGCTTCCCTAACTAATAATAAGCAGTAAAATAGCACCTGAAAATGAAATCCTAGCCGTAAAAATTTTTACATCAATGAAAATTAAAAATCAATTTTGGCACTGCCTGCCTTCTTGGGCTTTGCCCTTCTTTTCTTTTAATTAAATTCTTATTACCAATCAAAAAAAAACTATAAGACATCAACAATAATAAACTTCTAAGCTCACCTGCCCAGGTTGCAAGGGCCATGTGGGCTGGCCATAAGGATAACCAGTAGTATGTGGCTGTCTGGCTTGTGGTGCTGCTGAAAATGGTGATGCTGGTTGCACTGGAGGAGCTCTGATCGGTGAACTGCCCATAAGGGGACGAGAAGTTGCGGTTGGAGGCTGAGGCTGAGGAGGAGCTCGAGCCATTGCCATTGCCATTGCCATTGTTGGTGGAGGCCTGACAGGGGGTTGTGGTGCACTGCCAAGTGGAGGAAACCACTGTCCACCAGGCAATGCCCCTGAGGCAAACACCGGCTGCCCGTTACTCGCCAAACCACCTGATGCACTTGAAACAAAAGGAGGTGGGCGAGCACCCGGTGGTGGAACAATCCAAGGGCTCGGTTGGTTGGGGTGACTAAAAGTAGGTGGAAATGGGGGTCCTGATGGAGGTCGTGGCTGGGTGGCCTGTCTAGGAAATGGCGTCCCGGGCAAAGGGGAGGGAGCTCTAGTGGCAGCAGAATTGAAATTCAAATTGTGCAAATTATCAGCTAATGAATTGGGATTAGCACGAAAATTAGGGGGTGGGTGTGATGATGGAGGATTATTGGCATTGCTGGCAGGTCTAGGTGCCCCAGGAGGCACATAAGATGCCATTGATCAATCAAAACAAAACCCAGAACCCCTTTTTTGTTTGTTGTTGTTCTTCTTCAATAAACCCTTGTGTAAATTTGAGCAGTGAATGTTCGGAAATATATATCCACAAATAACAGTGATAATAATAACAACGATAAAACTAGAGTAAGCTTTCAGAAATGGAGCGAAGATTAGAGAAAGAAGGCAAACGTGTAGAGCATAAATTTAAGTTGTGATGGGTAATAAAGTTTTTTAGGAGTGAAACCTGCGATCGGAGCTGGTTGGAATGGTAGGATTGTATAAAATCTGCGAACTGTGCTGACTGTCTCTGATTAGACACAGAGTATTCTATTCAGTGGGCGTACCCAAAAAAAGATATGATGCACTTTGAAGTTTGGAGTCTGGAGTTTGGAGTGACTAAGCAAACAGTAATGTCGCACTGTTGTGTGCAACGAGACAAAATGAACATAAATTCTTACAAAATGCATATCGAACGTTTTAAAAATGAGCCATTTGGAACGTTTCGTTCCTACTTTCTACTCATAATTTTTTTTTTTTTTTTTTTTTTTTTTTTTTTTTTTTTTTTTTTATGAATACTGATAAATTGCGAGTATAGTAACATCAGCTTTTTTTTATTTTTTTTTTTTTTACTGTAATACTTATTAAAACGCACACGAAAAAAGTAATAATAGTATTTTAAACCGGGTTTATAATATATTACAAAAAATTATTAGGTATTTTGAGAGTACACAATAATTTTCCTACATTACATAACTAGAGTACAACTAAGAGCCTAACTTTTATAGTTGTAGGCTGGGGTTATAAACAGCGGACAATACACACACACAACCAATATGGGATAAGCATCCCTATTTTTTTATATTTTGAGTAAACAATAATACTTTTTAAAACATACACGAAAATAGTAATAATAGTGTTTTAAATCGGATTTATAATACATTACATAACTATAATACAACTAAAAAATGGCCTAACTTTTGTACTGATATATCATTGACACGACACACGTATATCATTAACACAAACATAGGTTAAAACATTAGAGAATTAAATTGGTTATATACTTCCTTCTCAAAAAAAAAAAAAAATAGTTATATTCTTTTGGAATTAAAAAAATGGTACTAGTACTTAGGTAATGGGCTTATTGATCTAGATGTAACATAAATACAGAAACTCTAAGTTCAATCTACTATACTATTGGTCCATGAGATTTTCAAAACGCCATTATTAGCATCATAAGTGAGTTTCCTATTACTATATGTTTGCATCACTGATTAGCAACTTGGCATAAATGTGCATATCTCTTTGCACTAGTGATGGTGAGCTTGTTAGTCCCTTATTGTGTATGGTGAAGTTGTTAGACTGGGAATCACCAACATAGACCGAGGGAATAAAATTATATAATGTGACAATGAATGAGGAGTCCTAATATTTATAGACTCCTCATATTTCTTGGGAAGATATATGTCTATTTACTAAGAGTAGTATCTTATCAAAAAGACACACCACTTATGTAAATAACTAACTTTAACACTTAATTAATTCTCTATTGTTGGTTGGTGAAGCAACACCATCCACCAAGTGGGTGTTATTATATAAGTGAGGGTGCACCATATTATGGTGTGATCACCTATCACTATTATATACTAACATCTCCCACTTGATCATACCATAATAAATGGTGTTAGCTACAATCAACATACACTATGATGTCTTTTCATAGATTGGCGTTAGCGTCTGACTCTGGCAAAACTATGTACACATCTTGTCACGCACCACTAACCCTACTATAGACATCGCATTTTGTACCCCTTATGACTCGGGCCCCCGTTCCCCAATGATACTCAAACTCTAAGGCCCAATGTTAGTTTAAAGCCCAATTAGATATCAAATTGACTTGAAAAATGTTAAAATGAAAAATATAACTTTTTAAATGAGAAAAAATATATTTTTGGAAATAAATTACCAAACTAGCCATCGACCTACATATGTGGGCAACGGCCTACGTATGTGGGCCAAAGCATACATATGCAGGCACATTCCTGCGTACGCAGCTAGGGTTTCAGAAATATGGAAAATGCAAGTTTTCTACAATAATGATTGAGGTTTAGAATGAATCCTACATTGTATGGGAGCCATTCCAAACCCCATTTTTTCCACTATAAAAAGCCTTACATATTACATTTTCAAAATACACAGAAATCCCACGGAAAAAAAACTTAAGATTCACTAGAAAATAGTGAATCAAAAGGGAGTTTTTCACAAAATACCCTCAAGTCAATTTTATTTGATTGGGATCTTTTTCTGTCCCCAATCCCTTAGTTCAACATTACTAATCGCTTGTTTAATGACTTGTGATAGATTTGACTGAAGGGAACAATCAAAATCAAAACTTGGGAACTCCTTTTTGAGATATCAAGCTTCAACTTTTCTTTTCTCTTTTTGTTCTTTTTTTGTTTAATCTGCTTTCCTTGCTTTGTTTGTGTTATAACATGTTTGCTTAGTTTAGTCTTATGCTTGTTTGATGTTTATAAGCATGCTAGGTTGTTAGAATTAGGGTTTTCTTTTATGCTTTGTTTTTCTGTTTCATGTTTCTAGGTTAGGGTTTTGAACAAGTCCCACACACACATACCATAAGCATGCATACATAGATTAAAACCTGCGTACGCAGGTCTTTGGCTACATACGTAGGCACTTGCCTAGAAACCCTAACTCAGATCTCTTATGTTGTTTGGTTTGCTTACTTCACATGTCTTACCTCTGTTTAAAACCCTTTTCATATGCATATACGAATTTGAGTCTATAATTCACATGCTTTATTTGTTGGTATCCCTTATATGCTAGATTAGGGTTTGTCTTCTTGTTTCTTAATCTTAATATCATGCCATTAATTCACATGCCCATGCATTGATGCCATATAGGTGCTGAGTTACTGTAAGGTAAGTAAAGGTAGGTCATGCATTGAACATGCATCTTTTATGATGAATATGTTTGTATGATGTTTGGTTTTGAGTATGAATGTTTACATGATCTTGTGATTGCTATGATTAAGTTGCTACCTTGCTTTAGATGTATGATAGGGATTTCATATGCTAGATGAATGTTAGGGTTTGTATATGTGTGTGGTTTGGCTCTTTATTGCTTTATGGATAGATATGTGTTTTGGAATGAATGATGTCATTTTGTATGTTAGATACATGCTAGTGTGTGTATGAGTTAGAATACAAGTGTTGAATTTGTTTTTAATAAGGTTAAGACATAAAACACAACGATGGGAGGCCAACCTTAGGGTTGGGCGGTCTTAGGTGCCAAATACCTTCCCAAGAACGTACCTAAACTCCGAACTCATACTCTGGTAGTAAGATCAAAGGTCCTTCCTCGAAAAAACGCTATATATATGGTTTCTAAACCATTGTAAAAACTAGGTGGCGACTCCCCCCTTGTGTCCACACCCACTGTTCATTATATACCACTCATGTAGTATACTTTGGATGTCTTATCATTCACTATTATTTTAAATGAATGGCATTGAACATGTGGAACGTTTGTTACCATATGCAGCTGGGAATCTTAGTCCACACCTGTATTGCCATTGACGTCCTTCAAACACACATATCAGGCATGTATTGACCTGCACTAAATCGCTTGATACTTCCTCTAAGCCAGTATCCTGAAGGTTTTCTCATACGACTTCAGCAACTTTTTATTGTACAAGTTGTGTTATGTATAATGCACATTAGTGGACTTTACATTCATACACTAACTTCTTATACAATGCTATTCTCCTTAATACTAACCAATTGTATCCCTAAAGCAAAAGTTGCATAGTCATATTCTCCGGGCGTCCCCAGTTCTTCCATCTATGCACATATATGTAGTATCCCACCTAGGTTTTTGGATTCACGAGTCTCATATTTTCTACATGTACTCTAAATTTATCTAGAGTCAATCATTTGGTCTTAGGATTGGCCACCATCTCACTTGAGGGGATAAATCGGATTTGTATTTCGCCCCTTTCCACTATATCTTGAATATAGTGATAATTTGTTTCAATGTGTTTACCTTTAGAGCTATTATTTGCTCCACTTTTTATTAACAAGATAGCGAACTTATTGTCATAAAACACATTGACTAGTCTATTTGGTATACCTAATTTTAAACTGTCGACAAATCACTTAATCCAGACTACTTCACTTATCGTTGTGTTGCATGATATGAATTCTACCTCTATGGTATGTTTTGCAACACAACCTTACTTCTTACTTAACCAAGAGACAATTGTTCCACCAAATAGGAATATGACCACTAGTAGATTTTCTATTATATACATCTTCTGCAAAATTAGCATCTGTATATCCTATTACTTCTAGATCACTATTTCCAAAATATAATTTCATACCTTTGGTGCCTTGGAGATATCTAAAAATTCTTTTGACTACCTGTCAATGTGCCATTCCAGGATTAGATTGATATTTAGTTACTAATCTTACTACATGACAGATTTCTGGCCTTGTGCTTGTCATTGCATACATTAAACTACCCATAGCTTAGGCATAGGGGACATTTTCCATAAACTCTTGTTCTTCTTTATCCTTAGGGCGCATATTCTTACTTAATATAGTTCATTTACTTATAAACGTACTCAATGTGGAACCTAGAGTTTTAAAATTCTTTTTTTGAAATTGGGTTTTTGCTTGTATTCTTCAATGTGGAGCTACTGGACCATAAGATTAGGCTTCATCAATGTGGGGCTCCATTGATTATTGCTTTTCATGATTTTGCAATAGTGTTGATTATTGCTTTTCTGCTTTCCCTTTCCATGGTTTTTTCTCCCAAAAACAAGATTATTGTTTTTCTGTGTTATGCTTTGTGTGGACCACATGACCACATGATACATACACAATTGCTGGTATATTTAATTACATTCATCAAGCCCATCTCATTTGCTGGTATATAGTTAGGGAAATTGAAAGAGAAATTTGACTACCTAACAAAGCAATAATCTATAATAGATTATACTTTTCCACATGCAAGCTCATCTCATACTTTATTTTGCTGTATTTTATATGCAGATGGCTGACTTGACATTCAATTTTGAGATTCATCATGGTGGCCAGTTTGTGTGGAACCCAGATTTGGTATATCTAGGAGGTAGTACTTCTTTTATTAATGAGGTTGACCTAGATAAACTTAGTTATTTTGAAATACAAGATATTTGTTGTGATTTGGGGGCATTTAGTACAAGTAGATTTCATTATCTTATTCCTGGAGGTAATTTGGAGTAAGGGTTAAGGCTTATAAATGGAGATGATGATGTAGTTTATATGTGTGAGATTCATGTTGCATGGTCTATATATAAGATAACACTATATGTTGAGGGTAGTGAGGAGCCATTTGCAGTTAAACAACCATTTGCTAATGAGGAAGTAGCAAATAATGATGATGTGCATAAGGCACCTCAGAATGGTGATTACGTGCATGAGGTGGGTTAGAATGATAATGATGTGCATAATGTGCATGAGGGAGGTAATGTGGATGCTGAAGGAGGTGGTAGACAAGATTTTGATTGGTTGGAAGAAGGGTTTGAAGGGCTAGATTTTGATGATGATGTATTTGAAAATGTAGATGATGGGTCATCTACACATGATAGAGTTAGTGGCAGTGTAGCAACCCCACATAGGCTCTCTGAGGGAGATAATGTCAATACAGCCCCATTGAAAGAAGCTACTGCAGCTAACAGTGACCCATCTCTTGAAGATGGTGAATGGATTGACCCACCTCTTAAAGATGACATGGAAAGTCTAGTAGAGTCTGATGATGATCAGCCAGCGCCAACTGTTACAAAAGAACTTGAGTTTAATGTCCAAACTGACATGAGAAAACCAATGTTAAAGAAAGGAATGAAGTTTCCAAACTCTAAGGTATTTAGGAAGGTATTGAGGGAATATGCTATAAACTAGCAGGTAGATATCAAGTTCAAGCTGAATAAGAAGAAGAAGATATCAGTTTATTGTATAAATGAATGTGGATGGAGGTGTTATGCATCTCAACTATCTGGGCAGTTGATATTCCAAATAAAAACATTCAATCTAAAATGCACCTGCCCTAGATCCTTCAAACACAGCCAAGTGACTGCAAATTATGTTGCAAAGAAGTTTATGCAAGAGTTTGACAAAAATTCTAATTGGAAAGTGGCAGGTGTTCAACATCATGTGAAGCAAACATTTGGAATTGACATAAGTTACAGTCAGGTGTATAGGGCAAAAAGGAAAGCTACTGACTTGATTACTAGGGATGAACAGCTGTAATATGGGAAGTTTAAGGATTATGCAAAGATGATAAGATTGAATGATAAAGGAAGTAAGGTTATTTTGCAAACTAAAATGGAAGATGAAAATGCACAGCTCAAATTTAAGAGAATGTATATCAGGTATAATGTACAAAAATTTGGTTTTTTGGGAGGCTGTAGACCAATCATTGGTTTAGATGGGTGCCACTTGAAAGAGAGATTTTGGGGGCAAATACTTTCTGCCATAGCTAGAGATGCAAATGATAACATTTTCCCAATTGCATTTGTTGTAGTTGAGCAAGAGAACAAAGATTCATGGGTATGATTTCTGTAGTAGTTTTCAGATGACATTGAGAATTTAGAGCAATTTAATCTAGTCTTTATCACTAATAAACAAAAGGTATGACCTACAATTGTACTAATATATTTAACCCACATATTTAAAGTTTAATAATACATGCTTCAGTTCATTTCAACATGTTTAACTAACATATTTACTTGATCTGTTTTGTATATGAATTAGGGTTTTATACCTGCAATTGAGATGTTGTTCCCAACTTGTGAGTATAGGTATTGTGTGAAGCATATCTATAATAATTTTAAAGTGGATCATAAGGGCTTGGAGTTGAAGGATGCATTGTGGAGATGTGTTGGAGTCATAACAATCAAGGAGTTTGAGAGGAAAATGCAGGAACTGAAGGATTTGGATGTCAAGGCATGAGAGTATCTTGCTGCCATCAACCTTGTACAATGGTCTAAGTCTCACTTTAGTAGTAGAGCTTTGTGTGACTGTTTAGCTAATAACTTGAATAAGTCTTATAATGCCATGATCTTAGAAGCTAAGGATAAACCAATTTTAGCAATGTTGGAGTGGATCAAAGTTAGGCTCATGACCAAACAATACAAAAAGATGAAAGGTATAGCAAAATACACTGGAAATGTGTGTCCTAATATTCAAGATAAATTAGAGAAGTTAAAATATGATTCTATACCTTTCAGTGCTACTCCATTAGGCAGGTTCATGTATGAGGTTGATAATAGTCGTGAGAGACATGTGGTTGACTTGGTTAGGAAAGCATGCAGTTGTAGGATTTAGGATTTAGGATTTAACAGGACTTCCTTACAAACATGGGATCTCTGCTATTGTTAAGAACCTGGAGAAAGTGAAGGACTATGTGCATCCTTGTTACTTGAAAGAGACATTTGTTGAGACTTACAAAGAGATAATACAGCCAATGGCTAGCCAGTCTGAGTGGGTTGAGACTAACCAACCTGCTCCTGTTGCTCCTCATGTGTATAAACCACTTGACAGGCCACTAAAGCAAAGAAAAAGAGATCTTGAAGAGCCAAAGAACCCTTATAGAGTTTCTAGGATGAACAAGACAATCAAGTGTGGAAAGTGCCAGAAAAAATGACATAATGCAAGAAGGTGCAAGGCAGGCATCACTGGTGAAACTCCATGGTAGAGAAGAGATAGACTTGCTAATTCAAAAGCTGTAAGTATTTCCATGCGTTGAACTATAGTCATTTCCTCATATATTTCATGCGTATGTAACTTGTACAACCCTATTTGTAGGCATAAGGCAGTAAATCTATAACAACAAAGTAGACTGCAACACCTCAAACTGCATCTCAGCCACCAAGTACTAAATTTCAACTTGTATACAGAGCTTTTGGTCAAACTATATCTTAACCTACACCAAACAATAGATCTGAGGCAGCAACTCAACGTCCAACTGCATTTAAGGCCAATTAGTTCTCTTCATCCTCACAACCAAGCTTTCATACCCTTAAAGAGACATTAGATTCTTTACCATCTCAGGCACCTCTACTAATATCTATTTTGTTTATTTTTTTTCCTCTTACTTGCTATTGTTGGACCATCTTGCTAACTGCTAAATTTTGGTTATGCAGCTAAGTGCATTTGTGAGCACTAATGGTGTACCAAGTCAAGGAAGTGGTGGTGGTGTTACTAGGGGGTTTAAAGGTAGAAAGTTTGGTGTATCAAGTCAAGTCAAAATCTTTCCTCTTGGAAAGCAATCTCTACAACTTCTCCAGCAGTTATAATCTCATATTTTTACTATTTTTAATCTCCATGTCTCTCATACTTCCATATATTATACATATTACAAATACTACATCTCACAAAATATCTATATCTTTTACCATCTCCACACTTCTCAAGAGATATCAAACACTTATACTAAAAGCTCTTCTTATGAAAGGTATGAACTTCTATTACTAAAACCCTTATCCTAGAAGGCACCAAGATCTCATATCAAAACCCTTCTCCTAGAAGGCACAAATCTATCTTACATAAAGCCCTTCTCTTAGAAGGTATTAATACTCCATATAAAAGCCCTTCTCATGGAAGGCAACACTATTCATAACTTCATAACAACTAAAAGAGTATTGTCAAGGGGAAACTCATTTAAGTGCATGATAAGAGGAGCAAGCTTAACTAGCCTCTACACATAGCTGAACATACTCTCTCTCCCTTCAGTTGCACCCATTTTTCCCCTTCAATCTTGAAGTTATCATGGCAAACTGTATCTCTACTGCTGGAGTCATTCTACTAGAATGCTATCAACTCATTGATACTATACAATTGGAGCTGCAAACCATCAAAGATAAGTGACTCTGCTTCCTTATCTTTAAATTTAAATAATTGAGTATATAATTACTTTACCTTTAAATACTATTATAACTATTAATCAAAGTTTAAACTCATTTAAATGCATGATAAGAGGGGCAAGCTTAACCAGCCTCTACACACAGTTGGACATACTCTCTCTCCCTCCAGTTGCACCCATTTTCCCCCTTTAATCTTGAAGTTATCATGGCAAACTGTCTCTCTACCGCTGGAGTCATTCTACTGGAATACTATCAGCTTACTGATGCTATACAGCTGAAACCTCAAACCATGCAAAGATAAGTGACTTTGCTTCCATATCTTTAAATATACATCATTGAATACATGATTACTTCACATTTAAATACATATTACTTTATTTCAGCTACTATTATAACTATTAATCAAAGCTATTATATCAAACGCATATTATACATTTATTCGACCATTATCATGATTCTTAGACTTTGGCATTAATGGTTTTGTAGGCTTAAAAATACGGTAGTAGCCATTGGACCACGTGACCTAATGTTGAGTTACGGACGCAACTCCCCAAACACAACCCGGGCCTAGCAAAGTCACTAATCTAGTGGATAACACATGGCCGAGCAACTGAAAAAGGCCCCCGAACAGTTGTTAGTCACGTCAGCAATTTCTATCCAAGAGATAACAGCAGAGATTAAATTAAATTGACATGATATTGAAAGGTTAGAGACCAAATTGAAAAATGGTGTCAAGTATAGAGACCAAATATGTAGTTTATCCTTATGAATATATAGATGAAAGATAGTTAACAACAAAACACTAAAACTATAGAATTGAATTATTGATCATTGGATTCACAGAATCTAGAAGTCAAATACTCAAATGTGCAACAACTATGCCCCATCATTTACCAAAAAAAAAACAACTATGCTCCATCCCTAATTTTTGTCTCGAGAATCAGGAGAAAGATGGAGGTTGTTGTATTGTATCTCATTGTAATTTCTTTTTATTCTTTTTTTTTCCTAAACAATTTCTTTTTATTCTTGTTAATGGAAAGTATTATTTAAAAAAAAAAGAAAAAGAAAAGGTAAAGCCATTATTGTTTATGGTGGCAAAGGATATCAAATTTTGGGTTAATTGTCCCTTTGGTTAGTCGTTTTGGGAGATTAAATGAGCATTTTTAAAACGCAAAATTTTGTTTTACAACAACAACTACTTATAACTTTTTTTTTCTTTTTTTTTTTTTTTACAAATGTTTATTTTAAACTCAAAACAAAATTTTCCAACAACTTATACAAACGCATCCCAAGTCTTCTTTAATTTGAAACAATTTATAATACATTTAAAATTATTTTATCTTTTGACTAGAAAAAAAAAAATTTATTTTATCTTTTATGATGTAGTTGGTTACATAGTCGGCTCATAGAAAGGATGCCTACAAATAGAATGAACTATAGGACACTGATGTGGGTCTAACCGCTACTTCTCCAATGCTTAAATCAAAGTGAAAAGTTAACGAATGCCTAAGGCCTAAGGACATTAATTTAGGAAATATTTTTAGAGATTATTATGAAAAAAAGTTGCTTTCTTATATATATGTATATATATATATATATGTATATATAATTTTTTATTTTTTCCATAAAAGTGACATTAAAATATTTTTAAAATAATCCAATAACAAATACCCTGAGGGCATTCATCATCTGGACCTAAATCAAATATATTTTTGGGAGATTGACTTATGCGTACCTTGTTCCTCAATTTTTGCCATTTTTTGAAGGACATTTCAAGCACAACAGTTCATTACCAACCCAATCTGACTGTCACCCACATTTGATTGATTGAGTTGACTCCTTTCTCACTTCCTATTTGATTCAGTCCATGATGCCATCAACTAGCAATGAGTAGTCGAGTAGGCTAGTCGATGTAGTTGATGGAGGATTGTTCCTTTGAAATTTTCTATCATGATAAATGGAAAATAAAAGCTTGTAACTACTAGGATGTAATTAGTGACTACTAGGATGTAATTTTCCTATAAGTGACCTCTATCTTCAAGGTTGAAAAAAATTCATCGCCTCAGATGACCTGCCTTACCCCACTTTTTCCCATGTGGGTTCCCCCACCTTGAAAAGGTGATGAGGTAGGAATGAGTTTTGCTTGCCCCACTCGGTCCCGCCTTGCACCACACCAAATGTGTGTCTATACTTTTATGTAATATATATACATTTTATATATATAAGCTATTTTTTTTTATATACATATCATATTTATAATTTTTTTTATTTGTACATATTTTATCTATCATTACAATCACTTAAAAAACTTGCTCTCTCTAATTCTCTCTCTCATTTTTCTTTCAACTCTGCATCATTAATGTTGAAGCCAACTTATCTATATATTACTAAAAGCTGAAACGTAATGTTTAATGTTGCTGCTCTCACGTTGCGCCACATTAGCTGCCACGTCATTCTTTTTTTTTTTTTTTTTTTTTTTAATATAATTTGTCCTACAATTTTAAAATGGTTTTTACAATTTTCAGTCCTATAAATGCAATCCACTACTTATTTATTTACTTCCACTATCACCCTATAATAAATTTGTATAATTAATCCAACCCACCTCTTATTTATTTAGTTCCACTATCAAGCCCAACCCAAAACCTTTTCAGTTTAGCTTTAGGGTTTTGTGTGAGCCTTTTCAGCTTAAAGGAAAAAATAAAATAAAATAAAAAACAATTTTTTTTTCTTTCCAATTTTCTTATTATTGTTTTTAACATTTTTTTTTTTAATATTTACACTTCTCCAACCTTTCTCTCTCCCTTACCATTTCATCTCCCCACTACTTCTTCAATCTTTCTCCCTCCCTTACCTTTTCATCTCCCCACTACCTTCGACATTAATATCATTCTTCCTCTTTCCCTTCATCTTCCTTTATTGTTGTCTCTTCTTATTCACATCCTCTTACTATAAATTTGTCACTATCTCTTCTATTCTATACATAGTTTTCCCTCACCAAAAAAAAAAAAAAAAGAAGTAAGTTTCCCTCTCTCTCTCTCTAAATTTTTTGGTGGATTTTTTTATTTTTCTTGCATCTCTACTTTAGGTTGATAATCTTTTATATTCTTTAAAACTCTATTTTGGGTTAATGTGATTTAGTTTTGTTTTTTAAATTGTTGTTGTTGTTGTTTTTTTTTTTTTTTTTTTTTTTTTTTTTTTGTTAAATGTTATCCTATTGAGTTCTAAAGAATTAAATATAGCATATAAAAATATAATATTATTCTATTACATACCATGATTTGGATAATTTGGTATTTATTCTGTTACATAGTATGATTTGTTATAGTGCTCAATTTAGATGTTAAATTATGAGACTTTACTAATTTTTGTTTATTTTCTAATCATTTGTGACGGACAAAGTACTCTTAATAGTTGTATTAAAAGTACTCTATAATGCCATTTATTTAAAGAAAAGCAAAGGTTAGCCAAACGAAAATAATTGGATAGGTGACAAATTTTAACTTTTGCAATTTTTTTTTTATTATTATTTTATAACAATGCATGTATAAAAATTTAATTCTTAAATTTTGCTAATAATTGTTTATTTGATAATATATTTTGGACGGCCGAAATTATAATTTCTACAAAGAAAATAATTTTAATAGATTATTAAAAACAAAATTTTATCCTAATATTGGTTCAATTAATCATTGTTAAGTTTTATTAATTTTTTTTAGTTTACGTTTTTTTAGTGTTTTGGATTGTTCCTATATTACATTTATAATTGTTCCTATAATAAATAAAAATATATCTAAGAAATACATTACTCATTATTAGATTAGTTTAAATTGTAAAAAAAAAATAATAATAAAACCACCATAAAAAAAATTATCATGCGCAACGCGTGGGGTTCGCGGCTAGTTAGAAATAAAAATACCTCCAACCCACTTTGAATCTAGCCTATCACACTCCCACCCTGCACAGTGCACACGGCTCCCCTGCCCCCCACATTGCCATTCCTTTACTCCTCATTCTCAATTCTAATATACCTTAATGAATGGAATCTCATGTTGAGGGGGTATTTTGGTACTTTCTCTTAGTTTTCTTTTTTTTCTTCGATAATAATTAGGGGTAAAGGATTTGAATCTTGGATCACTGTATCTCCATTGGAAATGCTAAAAGTTGTCAATTGAGCTACAAAACTCTTAGCAGGTTTTTCTTCAATTGATTGGATGACCCAACCAATTTTCTCTACTCAAATAATCTCCTAACAGTAGTCATTATATTCAACTAACCAGTTTCAATCTTATGGCTCACGTCATTCTTATGACTTGAGTTTCTCAACCATTCTTCTAGTAGTAATCATTCTTATGACCTAGTTTGGTTGGCTAATCTCCTAATTGTGATCATTCTTATGACCTGGTTTGGTCGGTCAATTTCTTGCCTATGGTCATTCTTATTTCGTGGTCTACTCGATCTGTTGATCTTTTGGTTGTGTTCATTCTTATGATCTCGTTTGCTTGGCCAAATCTCTTGGATGTAGTCAATCTTATGATTCATATGCTCAACTAATCTCATGGTTAAGGTCATTCTTATGACATGGTTGCTTACCAATCTTGCGTGGTTGTAATCATTCTTAATTTATGATGTGGTCTTGTCTACCAGTCTAGTAACTGTGGTCATTCTTATGACCTAGTTTGTTTTGTCAATCTTGTGGTTATGGTCATTCTTATGTCTTGGTCTTGTAGCTATGGTCATTCTTATGACCTAGTGTGGTCGGCCAATTTTGTACTTTGGCCAATCTCATGGCTAAGGTCATTCTTTCTTCAAGATTACCTTGTGTGTGTCGAATGATCGCGAACTATTTATTTATCACCACTCTTTCTTTAAATTTCATTCCTTTGTGCCGTTCTCCAATACATAGCTTCATCAAGGTGCTTTTCATAGCCTCATAGATAAGACTTTTGGAAGTTAGCTTTATAAAAGGCGGTGCCTGCTTTTCATCTTCATCTCCGCTAGTAGTGCTTGGTCTACTTCTGACTCCATCCACTTCTTCTTCCTCTTCCTCTGCAGTCAGAGACATTTTCTTCCATACATCCTCCAAGCTTTCCATCATTCTTTCTCTTTAGCCTTTACCATGTCTCAACTGCAAAACTTGAGCCCGAGACCAGACCAAAAACTCTCACATAGTTCTCATCTTACAGAAGAGCCTCAAAAGCAAGACTGTGAATTATTGTTAAACTAGCATTGTTTTAGAAAAAGTCATGGCCATATCAACCACTATAAACAATATTGAAGAAAAACCTGTATTAAAAAAAAAAAAAAAAAAAAAAAAAAAAAAAAAAAAAAAACCAGCAAGGCAGGAATAAACTAAACCCATTCAGCTTTCAATAATTTTATTCACAGCCATTCTTCTCCACATCCACAGCAGAAACAGCTAACACAGTTTGTGCCTATAGAAAATAAGATTTACGTTAAGTAAATAAGAATAATAATTACATGTAATCATTTTCAACTTGGTATAACATAATAATTTTCCTTCGCACATTGAAGGAAATCTTACAATTGAAAATATTTAAAATTGAATAACTTTCAGAGATTGCCACCATTATCTAAGGTGTTATGAACCACCCATCCTGATAGCTTAAAGTAATCAAGATTTGGACAACACAATAACATTGACCCAAATCCTGGCATTGCACGTGCAAAATGGTGACACACAACCTGGATTTGATACACCAACATATATAAGATGTTCCTTGCGCAACCTTTCCATGAATGTTTTCATTAAAGATGAGAAAACCTTAAGAAGCCTTCTTCTGTTTGTACTTTCTGGCAAAAAAAATATAAACCAACAGATTTAATAAGCTGAGACCAGCCAAAAGCCAGAAGAAATAGTCAAGATGGCCCTCATTCAAGTTATCTGGAATCCATCCAGCACTCCCACCTTCTGTTGTGATGTAAGTTACAATGGTTAGAATCAAAGAGCTCAAGTAATTCCCCAGTGAATTTGTGAGAAGTGATAATGCACTGCATAAACTACGCATGGCATCTGGTGCTTGCTCATAGAAGAACTCATGCTGTCCAATGAATGTAAATACCTCTGCAGCACCCAGCAAAAAGTATTGAGGAACTTGCCAGAATATGCATAGTGGTACAGCAACATCTTCATCAACTAAACCCATCTCTTTTGCAATCTGCAATCGCTCAATCTCTACCACAGCAGCTGCTGACATGCAAAGGACTGATATAAAGAGGCCGATTCCCATCCTTTGCAACTCTGAGAAGCCCCTCTCATTGCCTGTAAATTTCCTTGCAATTGGGACAATTATCCTGTCATAGATAGGGACCCAAATAATAACACTGATGAGGTCAAAACTTGAGAGAGAGGCTGCAGGAACAGTGAAAGAACCTACAGTTCTGTCCATCATTTTCCCTTGTTCCACAAACAATGATGACATTTGAGCATAAACAGCAGAAAATACAATTCCAGATGCCCAGATTGGAAACATGCGGGCCAAAATCTTCAATTCCTCCACCTGTGTCACAGTGCAAAGCCGCCATGAATTGGAGAAGTTTTCACTTTTGTTCTCAGCATCTGAGACCACAGCAGCTTTATCAAGGCACCTGCAAGAAAAG
Organism: Quercus robur; assembly: GCF_932294415.1. Classification (NCBI taxonomy): domain Eukaryota; kingdom Viridiplantae; phylum Streptophyta; class Magnoliopsida; order Fagales; family Fagaceae; genus Quercus; species Quercus robur. The sequence goes on along the minus strand of NC_065536.1, from coordinate 32,670,596 downwards.
ATATAGTGAAAACTTTTACAAAGCAGATTTTGTTGTTTTGTTTCAGAATTGCATAAAAACACAATACATTAAACTTCCATGAAAGTGCTCAAAATATTGGTTCACACATCAATAATCTAAACTTGGAAGATATGATATATAAAATGGCTATAGATCCTTGGAGGACCAATAGGTCGTATGGAAAACTATACAGGACAAATAAAAATGTAATCCTATTATCATCCTTTTTTGCTGAAAATTCAATCCATCATCTTTTTTCCCCCTGCAAAAATTGAAAATGAGCTAGCATCTTTACATAGTAGTTAAATGCCTAGTGGCTATTCATTTAAATTCTGTCTAGAATTTAATTGTCATTCTTAACAATACTTCAAATAAGGTTATCTTAAAACCATTTTTTATTTTTCCTTTGAAATCTTATTTAGCTAAAACTCAAAACTTAACTGGCTTCTTCAATCTTAATCTATCCTTATGCCACCTCAGGCAGAGCAGGGGCTGTCATCTTATTAATCATCATTTAAGTCTAAACTACCAACTACTGTTTTTAAAGGCAAAACAAAATGGACTTATCTCACTTTCATGGAATTTCACTAAAAGCCCCTTACATATGTGCTGTGCAAAATCTATTTTTTGTCCAAGTAAACAAGTTTTATGATTATAAAAGAACCAATAAGAATATTGGCTAAGCTCACAATAATGAAGAAGAAGATTACTTCAGCTCATTGCTGTGCTCCAGTTTCCGACTTCCTTTAATGGTGGAGCTTATATCTTTTGTTTCATAAAGGAGACTACTATCCTCTGGGATCTCCAAATTCCGCTTATGAAATGATGCAACAAAAACCTGGCAAATTCTTGTAAGAGGGCTTCCCCCTGGTCTCTGTAATCTATAGAAGGGAGTGCCTAAAAAGAAGATTACAATACCAATGGCCATAACCAATGTAGGAATGCCATATCCAAGACCCCACCCAATATCTTCTTGAACCAACACCACTAAACTACTTGATAGAAAAGCACCAATGTTGTTCGAAAAGTAAAACCAGTTGAAGAAGGATCCTTTCTTTCCTTTTTCCCTAGGATCAGTATCATCAAACTGATCTGCACCAAAGGGCCAAATGCACGGTTTGATCCCACCAGTCCCTAGTGCAACCAAATAGAGTCCAATGAAGAATACAGCATACTGAGCTGCAGTAGCTGAAGGGCATACTGAATCCACACATGCAGCAGGCTGTAATGCAGGAATTGATGCGCATAGAGTCAAAGTACACAGCCCCTGTAAAAAATAACAATCAACCAAGATGTCTAGATTATAGATTAGAAAAACTGGTAAACAGAAGCAATCGATGAAAGATAACAAGAAAAAATTGCAATACAGACAGACGCCATTGTGCTCAATAGAGCTTTCCCATAGTTTCTTCATCACTGAAATTTCCCAAACCTTGCCAACCTGCACTGACCTAATCTTCATCATCCTGTCATGCCAACCATCAAGGTGGATAAAGCAGACCTCACTCAAAACTCTATTATGGGTGCATTTTTATAATGCGTATGACACAACCAGAAACATAAAACTTAACCCCCTTAACAATAAATATAGGATTCTTGCATACATTTCTGCTGACCTTTGTGCCTAATAACAGAAATGAAACATATCAGAGTCAAGTGTTGAGATTATATTATTACAGGATGCCATCAAAACATTCTTTATTTCTGAATTATTTTGTTTCACATTCATCAATTAACTACATGATAAGGAACTGATGGCATAAGGTTCAAGCTCTGCTGACTCAAGAGACTTGAGGACGTGTGAGAGGCAATGTGCTCCAGCGTTTTAAATGAAATAATTCTCTGCTAACAGAACAATACAAAAATGAAAAATTTCAGCTTATGCTTACAATAAGGTAAACTGCAAAGAAAACTGCCATTGTCCGATATCTTCCCCAGTAAGCATCGGCTAAGACACCTCCAATTAGGGGTATAAAATAACAAGTGCCTTGCCATGTGGTAACATTTCTTGCAGCAGAGACATTTCCTTCACGTAGTTTGCTTTCAAGATAAGTAACAAGATTAGAGGAAATCCCATAGAAGGCCAAACGTTCACAACCTCCACCACCTGCATTATATGTTACAACTGTTAAACATCACAAAACAAAATAAATAAAGTCATATATTTTGCTACATTTGAGCAATATAAGGAAAAACAATTACCGAGAATGAAGGGGCATGCTTTCCACTTTCCAGTACTATTCTTCAGAACAGGATTCCCTTTAATGTTAACTGAGCCATCTCCAGTGTACGGTCCACTACTGTCATTCTGAAGAGGCAGAATAATACGCATTTAAATGGAGAAGAGAGAGTTTTTTTTTTTTTTTTTTTTAAATAACAAACACATTAGATGTCATTTTCATAGGCAGTAGCGTAACTGGTATAATCTTGTTCAAAGAGGAGCATGGTACGTAGGCCCAAAACATACAAAAACCACATTACCTATTTGATGATTAAAGATGAATTTACTGCAACCACAAATTAATACCAAACACTCAGGTAGTAGTTTTAGTAGTGTTTAAGGTTGAGATATCTAATGATGAAGGTCGATTTTGTACAGCATCTAACCAAAAGATAGACGTTTAATTAAATTCTAGAACTGCTAAGGTATAATTAATTTTGGTTCAAGTAGTTAAACAGAGAATTAGCTTCAAGAGATCGAAGCTATCAATTGCAAATCTTGAAACATGTTTGAAATTTAAAAATTCACTGTAAAGTCTGTAGTTTGTGCTGCCGGACATCTAATTGAATCAATTTTCTGCATACGTCTTCATCCTCAAGCCCCTCCACTTCAATGAGCCTTTGTTAAGTCCTTTCCCTCTCGATTAATAACTTCTGAACTTTACATATTAAAGATTCCAGGCTTTTGGAGTTAATTATATTCAAATATGGCATTTCTTTATAGTTATACCATTGTTATGACTTCCCAGTGTTCAATCTTATACAACTATGAACATGTACTACAGTGCTGATGTTTGATTGAAAAACAGATTTAATGGAATCATGAAAAGCAATAAAAAAAATCCATGAGCTTTGAAATTAACTGGTAGACTGCTGATTCGCAATTGGATGGAAATACAGGACAAGGTGCCATCCATTTGTCTTGATTTCTTAATACCCTTTCCACCTGTGTTGTCACACTTTTAGTTGCACATCTTATCCAAGATGACTCACTTGTAGCTACCAATTTATTAAAGAAAAAGCGTGCACCATTTGAGTTACCAACGGGTAAGGTAAGGAGGTGTGTGTATATATATATATTAGTTAGGAGCAAAGTAGCAAAATAATTGGTGAAAATCAACATCCTACCTACTTAAAGACACATCTTGCAATTATCTACATCATGCCAATAAAGCTAAATACCATTTGACACGAGAAAGCAAGTAAAAAAGGAGTATTTCTCTTGTAGAAATTCTGCTTTTAGGGCCAAGTTTTCTGAGATGGCTGCTGTGTGTGTGCGAGCGTGCATGTTTGTGTGTCCCCCCAACCCAAGCCATAGACAGAAAACAATACGAGCAAAAGGGATAAAAACTAAAATCCTAAAGAAGAAAGAAGCAATATGTAAAAAGGACACGAGTAGATATAACAAGCTACCAGTCAACCCAACATGTCCTTCATAACTGTCTTGCGCTACATGACCAGTACAAGTTAAGTGTTAGACCCCCTGCAAAATCATTAAAAAAAAAAAAAGTTTTCTACACCAATAGGAAAATGGAAAATCCATCATAGCAAACAAACCCCTTAAGGAAAATTAACTCGGTTCATTCTTTGGAAGATCTTAAGCCACAAAATGAAAATTATATGGTCAAGCATAATCCTATTCTCACAGTAAACTAAAGAATAAAGAAGCTAAAAAGATAGGGAGAAAGGACTATAGAGTCCATTGACTTCCAAATAATAGACTGCAAATAATCCACCTTGTAAATATGAAAAAGACAAACAAAAAAAAAAAAAAAAAAGGGAAAAGGAAAATAGAAAACCAATAAAGATAAAACAGCTCTGATTTCAGAAGGTACACTTCTGAGTTCTGATATACTCAAAACAGATTAAGAGGAGAGTTTAGAACTTAGAACCTGTAGAAGAGCATCATCTTCCAACACAGAACTCTCTTCGTCCACAGAAGCCATGTCTCTCTCACTCTCACTCTCACAGACAATCTCTCTTTCTCTCTCTCTCTTTGAAAATCAAAGACTGATAATAATAATAATCTAAAGAGGTGGAGATACTTTACTAATGAAGTGTGTAGGCCAAGAATCTACGTGAAATGCATTAAGGGCGTATCAATATTCCCTGTTAATCCTAATTTTTCTTGCGTGGTTGGTCAAAACTCTGGAAGAATGGTAGCTATGCTTATTTAGGCCTAATCAAATGTTCACGAGAGATGAAGAGACGTTAGATAATATTATTCCTCATCAGCAGTGATGTTGAAAGGACAATTGACTCAAATTCAAAACATAACAATCAAACAGGAATTAGACAGCCTAGCTCTGATAGTGATGCCCAAATCTCTGGCTCTCCTGTTCATTATTGAATAGCTAGGGAGAAACCAGAAAAACCCAGATGCAGAAAGGTTCGCAGTTGAGCTTGATGTTCAGATTCAGTAAAAAGTCAGTGTTACTGAGAGTAGGGAAACAGAAGAGACGGGTCAGAGTATGACCGTGAATACCTAGTACAAGCTGTGCCTACAGAGAGTCATGCTATTAGGGAGCTCTGACGCATGCTTATGAAAATGATGCCAACTTTTTTGTGCAATATGCTATATGTGCCAGCGTTTATATCAACCAAAAAGTCCATGAGAAACTGCAATAATCCCATGACTCGGACAGAAACTCTTTAGTTAGTCAAGATGTTCTATTTTTGGCCTATCTGTCCTCCTCTTGAAGGGTATGTCAAGAGTAATGCCAGAACATAACATTTTTAACTTAACTATTGACGTACTTCGTTGTGAATGAACGAAAAACGCTTTCATCTGTTTCTACCACAAATATCACTTGTATCATGCACGGATCACTGTGGCCCATGTAAAGAGTTGTGAAAAACAGAGTCCCCCCTAGAATTATCGTTGTGGTAATCTAAACCAGAACCCTGACTCTCTAGGAGATATTTTATGTCAATCATCACGTACCTACATACTATGAAAGGCTGAGAGTTAAGACCACGAGTCTACTCCTACAACCTGATGAGCAGAAATATCTGAAGAATTCACCACATAAGGACTTGAGTAGAATGAGAGAATCACGTTGGATGAATACAGTCAATATCTGCCAGAAACAAATTTAACGCAATGTAAAACAATCAATATCCGTGAAACCTGGAAAGAGATATATGAATGCAGATAGCGTAAAGTTATATACAGACCATTTTTTACAGAGTCCTTTTAAGAAATGACTATCACGCCATCTTCTACAAACACTTTGTGTAAATAATTTTTAGAACTGAGACCTTCTCAGAGAATCCTTAAGAAGCCTTCTTCTTCTTGTACCTCTTAGCACAGACAACATATACCAACATATTTAAGAAGCTAAGTCCGGCCAAAAGCCAGAAAAAGTAATCAAGATGACCCTCGTTCAAATTATCCGGGATCCATCCAGTGCTCCCACCCTGTGTTGTGAGGTAAGTTACTATTGTCAAAATCAAAGCGCTGAGGTAGTTCCCCAATGAAGTTGTCAAAAGTGACAACGCACTGCACAAACTCCGCATGGCGTCTGGAGATTGGTCATAGAAGAACTCAAGCTGCCCTATAAATGTAAATACCTCTGCAGCACCCAGCAAGACATACTGTGGTATTTGCCAGAAGATACTGAGTGGTACAGCAACGTCTTCATCGACCAACCCAAGCTCTCTTGCAAGCTGCAACCGCTTAATCTCTACCAAAGCGGCAGCCGACATGCAGAGGACAGAAATAAAGAGGCCAACTCCCATTCGCTGCAGCTCTGAGAAGCCTCGCTCCTTGCCAGTAAATTTCCTTGCAATTGGGACAATTACCCTATCATACATGGGGACCCAAAAAATAACACTGATGACATCAAAGGATGAGAGAGAGGCTGCGGGAATGGTGAAAGAACCAATGCTTGTGTCCATCACCGTTCCTTGCTCCACAAACATTGTAGACATCTGGGCATAAACAGCAGAAAAGACAATTCCAGTAGCCCAGATTGGAAACATGCGGATCAAAATCTTCAATTCTTCCACCTGTGTTACGGTGCAAAGCCTCCATGGATTGGAGAATTCCTCACTTTTGCTCTCAGCATCTGACACTACAGCGGCTTTATCAAGGCACCTGTGCAGCAAAAATAAATTAACAGTGAATTTTTTTCCTGGGGCAGAATTTGTTATGCAGTTGACAAAGTTGGGAAAAATGTCAAACTTTCATGCAGGTACATACAGTGAAATGATCTCATGTCATCAGTACAATTCTACACGAGATTAATATTAGACTAAGGAAATATAAATCTAAAGGAAGTGAAAATTTATATGAAAAGGCAGCAAGCTTTCTACCCATTACATTTTTTTTTTGCAAAACAGATTTAATTACACATTCCATATTATTGCAGATTCTCTTGACCACGCATAAGTTTCCCAGTCTTCCCACTAAAACTGTATGGTACAAAAGTAACAGGATATTATCCCAAGCTCTACATAAATCATAAATCTAAGAGAAAATATCATTTTCATTTTTTTGTTTGTTTAATTTCTAGCTGAAGATGCCAGGGATCAATATATCTGCCACAGGGGTGGAGGTGCCAATTGGCCAAAGGACCATTGGCAAAGAAGAATTAAATTAACAATACATCTACTTACATCTTATTAAAATAGAATTATACTTTTCCTCCCTAACAGGAGAATATATATAGGTCTTCCACTTGAAAATCGCATGCTATAGATGAGGACATGTTTTCCTGCAGTTTACTCTTTGATTAAATGAGATAAAATCTTTAATGAAAATTTTTTATTTGATTCAAAGAACAAAATACAAACAGGGTTGGTAATTAGCAGTATAAAAAATTCTAACAAGAAGAATGGATTGAGCCAAACATAGCAGCACTTTTAAAAAAAAAAGTGTGCTTCCACATCATTTGCCTACTCAACTATGAGTGAAAAAGTATAACAAACAGGGCACTTAATCTCCCACGAAATGAATAACATTCTGTTGTGTTTCTTAGTATGCCTTAAAAGAATCCACATTTTTCAATAATCTGAGAGCAAAACCATACAAAGATAAGTAATTTGTGTTGAACAAAGCATTAATTATAAAGAACAAGTTCTTTCAAATAATATGCTTACTCAATCATGAAAGAATTAGTAAAGATAAAGAAGGCACATAACCTCCCATGAATGAATGATACTTCATTGTATTTTGCAATGCATCTAAGGCTGCGTTTGAATTGACTTCAAACTGATTCCGGAAATGATTTTCCGGAAAATGGGGGTGTTTGGCTGTTACTTCAAATTCGGTCAAACTGAAAAGCATTTCCAGTTGACCGAATTTGAGAGCCAAAACAACAGAAATGATTTTCCGTTTCTATTTTCACTTCAAAGTACTTCCGGCCTTGGAAAATAGAAGAGAGAGAGAGAGAGAGAGAGAGAGAGAGAGAATCGATCGCGACATCACCGTCCGCCGACATCACCGGCTGGCGCGGTAGCGCCGATCGCGATCGCGATCTCCGCTTCGATCTTCACGCAATCACAATCGCGATCAACGCCTTCGATCTTCACGCAATCGCAATCGAAATCGACGCATCGCGCGAACGCGTCGATCGCGATCGTGATCGCGCGAAAGGCCGACCGCTCCGATCGCGATCGCGCCGATCGCGATCTCGCCTTCGTTTGTCCGGATTTAATGATTTTTTCTGGGTTTTGTTTGTGTTTTGAGGAATAAATGATATTATATAATCGTTTGGTAACCAAGAAAATGTAAGAAAATGTGAGCAACAAGTAGAAAATGTGTTTTTCTATGGTATTTTCAAGAACACAACCAAACATCAGAAAATATTTTCCGAAACATTTTTTGAAATGCAACCAAACACATGAAAACATTTTCCTTTCCGGAAATACTTTTACACGAACCAAACGCAGCCTAAATAAGCACATCATATTTTCATAGAACTCAATCAAGTACCACCATTTTAGAACGAAGTAGATAATGTCATTCTTTTTCTTATTTCCCCCCTTCTTTCTTTTTCCCAATAAAGTAAGGTTCTAACCTAATAAATAACCAGCAAACCAAACCCCACCCACCCTTTACCACTTGAGCAAAGGCCCATGGGCCTTTGTCCCTATTTAATATTTTCATTTCAGTTATACCAATCTTTCATAACTAACTTCTGTGTTTAAATGGAAAACAAAGAGGAAAGGTCTCAATTGATCCACTGAGTATGTGTGCTGTGTATATCTACTTATAGTTTAGTGAAATAGCTCCCTCGATGACAAAAGAAAACCAATAATGGCTAGGAATACATGTTGCGGAACTGAAAACTACTTATGTCAGGACAATGTGAAAAAGAGAAATTACTTCAATTCATCAGTGTGCTCCAGTTTCCGACTTCCTTCAATGGCAGAATTTTTGTCTTGTGTTTCATACAAAAGAGCATAGTCTTCAGGGACCACCACATCCCTTTTATGGAATGATGCAACCAAAACCTGGCACATTCGTGTAAGAGGACTTCCACCTGGTCTCTGAAATCTATAAAGGGAAGTGCCAGAAAAGAAACTTGCTATGGCAATTCCCATAAACACAGCAGGAATGCCAAATCCTAGACCCCACCCAGCATTGTCTTGAATCCAAACCAGAAAACTACTAGATATAAGAGCACCAATGTTGATGGAAAAATAAAACCAGTTGAAGAAGGATCCCTTCTTTACCCTTTCCTTAGGATCAGTATCATCAAACTGATCTGCACCAAATGATGAAACACAAGGTTTGATCCCACCAGTCCCCAAAGCAATCAGATAGAGCCCTAAGAAGAAGACTACGTACTGAGCTGGAGTAGCTGACGGGCATACAGAACCCACACATTCAGAAGGTCTCAATCCAGGAACAGTTGCTGATAGTGTCAATGTACACATTCCCTGTGCAAAAATTAACGATTTTAGTTGTTATACCCTTTCAAGTTCTTAGAATAAATGACATGGGGATAGAACCAATTAATGCACATAACAAGAAGGAATAAAAACTGTACAGTAGACTGGCATCCTCATTAAAACCTCATTACCAAGCATTGACATGCATCGGAAAGGCATGGTTTCTGATGACATTGTGGTTTAATGATGTTGCTAAAAAATGTGGCCTGTTAGCACAGAGCAATTTTTCCGTTCTGGATACAACTTATGCTCTTGCCTCTTGCAGTCAAAGAAGTGTAATGGAGGGAGGGATTCAGGTTGGTGAGCACCAAAGTGGTGTTCCATCGGATATTTTAAAAGATAAGCAAAGAAGTGTAATGGAGGGATGGAAATGTCAACCCTGGACATTTCCATCGGAAACGCTATGAAGTGCTACTTGAGTTATAAGGTTATTGGCTTTAATTGGCAAGTTACGCATACTCAAAATAGGTTTTGAACTCAAGACCTCACCTCCACCATTCTTATGGGAGTGCCAGTTGATCTGGAGCTCATTGGCTGCGTTATATTTTATAAAAAAACATATAGAAAACTTCTGAACATTGTTTCAAAATGAAACTATATCCATCTGTAACTGCTGAATTCTTATTATTTTTTCTGAACTACCTTATATTTTTCTAATCTCTACAAATTGGAATTGTGAGATCATTCTCAAACAACCAAACTCTGTTCTGCAAAACCAGAAGATGAGAGCTGTACGTCCATTCTAAACAGGATTAAAGCAAGTATGATAGACCTGAGTTGATCATGTAAAATGATTGATGAAACAACAAAATGAAAAAGAAATGAAAATCAAAGGTTGAGCTTTGTTGGTTTGTGGGACATGAAGATGTGTGTGAGCACATGTGATCAATTATTTGTAATGAAGTAATTAAAAGAGGAATGTACATAGGGTATACTTACAATGAAGTAAATTGTGGAGAAAGCAGCAATTGTCCAATATCTTCCCCAATAAGCATCTGCTAAGACAGCCCCAATGAGGGGTGTAAGATAGCAAGTGCCTTGCCATGTAGTAACACTTGTTGCAGCGGAAACATTTCCTTCATGTAGTTTGTTGGTAAGATAAGTAACAAGATTAGTGGCAATCCCATAGTAGGCAAGACGTTCGCAACCCTCAGTACCTATTTATCATATAACACACAAAAATTTAGACATAAAATGAATTCATTGAAATATTAGATTGGAGTAATGTCAAGAACAATGGGTTACCTAAAATGAAGGGGCATGCTCTCCAATTTCCAGTATTCTGCTTCAAAACAGGCTTTCCGTGAAAGTCAACTGAGCCATCTCCTGTGTACTCCTTGCCACTTTCATTCTGAAGATTTAGAATAAAAAACATCAAATGCGGATAGAGCAATATAAGATCCAAATCTTTTAATAGAAGATTAAAAAAAAAAAAACTTTGTAAGAGGAAGTGTCAATAAAAGAGACCAGGCATATTATAATGAAAACTAAATTTGACCATTTGATCAAGAGGAAAGCTCCTATAAGTTATCAACTTGGCACTTAAGAGTTGGTCCGTTGCTTTTTAGCAATTCACTACAAGTATTAATTGATCAATCGATAAAAAGTCACCTCTTATCTCATATATACAGATATATGTCTGAAAATTTGGTCAGAACCAAAAGTAGCATGGCTCCAATTTAAATCCTCAATGAGACAGAAAATTCTTCTTTGAAAAAGAAAGTGAGAAGAAACAATATGTATTAAAGAAACAAACAGAAAGCACATTTGGGAGTGATGGGTAAATATTTTAAAAGATAAGCAAAGGACAATGAAAATTAACTTGGACCTTGCCTGAGGTAAGTAACTAAATAAGTTTGAGTAAAGTTGTACAATTCAGTTAGCATGCAAGGGCATACACAAATTTCAAATTAAAAAAAAAAAAAAAAAAAAAAAAAAAAAAAAGAACATGAAAAAAGTTTGAATACATGCTTGCAGCGATTAAAGTTTCAATTAAGTGGTCACTAACATCGGCATCAAAGATAATAACTCTTTTTTTAGTTAGGTAATAGAAGTTTTATTGATTAGAAAAGTACAATTTGTTTACGATAATAACTCTTGGGGGCACATATTTGAAAAAGTACCATCCCACTATTACAATTTGTCAACTACATAAGCCAAATACATGAGTTACCAACATATTAGGTTGCTTTAACAAGACTATAGGTTGCTTATGCAATAAATGAGTTACCAACATTTTAGGAATATAAGTCAGCGAGAAATTGATGCAAACAATAAAGAGTTGAGGAAAACAAGATTAAATGCCAAAAAATTCAAGATTTGTGATCAAGTTTTGATGTCGGGCTTCTTGGCACCTTTCTTAGGTAACTTTAGTTGTTATTCAGTCTTAGTATCAAGTTCTTAAGGTTAGATAGTTTCTAGTTCAATTTTAATTTACTAGAAAAGACCAATTTGATAAATTCCAGATTTTCTGGAATGGGCTGTTCTTGGCTGTACCAAACGCCCATGGGTCTTATTTTGTGTTTTGAGTCCTCTTCCTATTTGGTTTAGAGGTTCCTATACTTTTTTCTTTCATAATTAGTAGCCCTAGTCTTTCTAGGAATAGGTCATTTAGAATCTTAGTCCAGTCACTAACACTCACAGTGAGATTGAATTTAACACAATTCTAGCAGCTTAGTTTAGGCTTTTGAGAGTGTGATTGCCTAGTGTTTATCTTTCTTTATTTCTCGTTTTATTTAATTATTATAATACCAACCAGCCATCAGACATATTCAAAATCCCATCTGTTTGTTTCTCACATTTCTACCTATTAATCCCAAAAAGAAGCTAAATAGACTTATAACACAAATAAATATGCCACTCTTCCTCTCAGAAAGAAGAGTTCAAAGAACAAGAAAATAATGAAGATTAATGGGATAACCTACCACCTGTCCTATATTCCAGAACCCCAGTAGTCATCAATCAGCTAAACAATTTGAAAGAGGTTAATGTTTGTATTTCAAACATTAATTTCATTGCACAGCAAACCAAAAAACCAGGAAAACCCCACACACACACACCCACAACCACAAATACACAATATTCTGCCTATGCTGCAGTTAGTCTTAAGTCAACCTACTTTTTCTCTTTAGCATCAGGCTGATGCTTGAGGCAATTTAGATAAGCTTATATATTAACCAAAATTAGTGGGTGCTCAACGAATAATAATAAATTCCATTAGCTTCAACTTTTCCATCCCAAAACTAATGGGTCATGGCTCAACTGAATCCTATAAACCCATATATTTCTAACATAAAAAAGAATAGTGGGTCTACCCAATTAACCACTTAGGATGCAGCAAAAGCAACAAAATCAACCAATACCCAGTTCCAAAAACATGAAACCAAACTACTTCAACAACAAAAGAGATCTACAAAAATATATATATATATAGATTCTTCTACAACATGAGGTCCAATATTCCTCCCTTTTCACTCAAAAAAGACCCAGAAATTGTTTCTCTCAAGAAAATAAAAAAGACCCAGAATTGTTATTGGATAGTCAATGAATAATATACATAAACTCGTCTAAGTTCATCAACTTTTGATACAAAGTAGAAGCAATCACAGAGAGAGAGAGAGAGAGAGAGAGAGAGAGAGAGAGAGAGAGAGATTAGACCTGCAAAAGACCATCTTCTATGAGCGATCTATCATCCTCGACCGAACCCATCTCTGGTTTCTGTGTGTCTGTATGTGATTGCAAATTTCGATAATATATAAATAGGAAGCAAAAGCAGTTTTATTTGATTCAAGTTTGGAGATTCTTTAGCGCACGATACTTTTCAAACAAGGAAGGAATGGGGTTTGGGTTTGGATAACGTATCTCACAACTCAACTCATTGTCATAGTAAGCGTAAATTTAATTTAATATTGCTTATCTTTTAGTTTTACACGTAATAGTGGAAAATAAGGCTGCACATGGTTGGCAGTCAATAACAACTACCAAGAATGGTAGGTTGGGATATTTTTGGGACAAGCAGTTGCATTTGCATTTTTAGTTTTACTTTGCATAATTTCATTTACTTTCTTTTTCTTGGCTTTGCACGGCTTACCTACTTGATGAAAATTGTGTGGATTTGTCATTTATTTATCTTCTCACTATCAAAAAAAAATTGTGTGGATTTAAGATTCTCTTACTATTTATAAACAATCTTTGTTGAGAATAATCACCTTGACTGAGTCGTCTGAATTTTATTATGTAAAAATGGATTCGGTTAATGGGTACTTTTAAAGCATTTTCATAATAAAAATATTACACTTGTAAGAACATTCGCATCAGAAAATGCCAACTATTTTACCATCCAAAAAAACTATTTTATTAATTATATAATATCATTTTACAATACACTCAGCATCTCAACTTTCATTTTCCTATTCAACTCAATAAAATAATATATCCACTAAAATACAAAACCAATCATAACCCAACCTACCACCACCACCTCGACCAACAAAACCTACTACAACCACTACCCACCCCACTACAAAAACCTCATCCAACCCACTAACCACACCACCACCAAATTACCCACCACCCACACCACCACCACCAACCCAGCACGACACCAAGGAAAAAAACCCAACCACGGCACCAAACAAACCCAGCCACGACACCAAGGAAAAAAACCCAACCACCACCAAGCAAACCCACCACAACACTGGCTAGCAACCACCACCATAATCATAGTAGCCACCACCAAAACCCACTACCAACAACAACCACAAAAGTTTCTCAAAAAAAAAAAAAAAAAAAAAAAAAAAAACCCACAAAAAAGCAACCACCACAAGAACCACTAAAAGGAACCCACACCAATAACCAACAATGAAACCCACGCCGACAACCACGAGAGAAACCCACGCCAACAACCACCAAGAAAAACCCACAAAAAAACCACCACCAATCTTGCTGTTGTTGATCTAGAAATCCATCAATCATGGCAGCAAAACCACCACGCCAATAGACAGAGAAGAGGGAGATGAAGAGAAAATAGAGAAGAGAGAGGAGGAGTAATGATGATGCCGTAAATATCACCAGTGAGCTATATGATCCTCGCACACTTGTAACGATATCTGCACAGAAAAGAGAGAAGACTTAACAGAAAGCACCGGTGTGGTGCTGGCCAAATACTCTCCGAAGGTCAAGTTAGAACTATTCTCACAACTCTAGAGTGCTAGAGAAGGGTAGATTATGCATACCTCGATTTGTGAGGGTATTGAGATATTTATAGTAGTAGAAGGTTGGCATCTCTTCCTTGATGTAGAAGTCTTTTCCTTATAGGAATCCTCTTGAATAGTTCCAAACGTGATGGACAAGACATTTCCTTGTAGAGAAGATCTTCATTAACGCACGTATCTTCCGGAATCCTCTTCGTGCTAGGATTCAATTTACCTTGGGATTCAATGGTGATTAAGTGTGTGTTGCTAGTATTTCCCATCTAGGGTTTCTATTGTATCTATCCATAACAAACCTTTGCACAAGTTGGGCTTGCCCTCTATCGGCCCATGGAGATGGATCCGTCTGGCCCTTTTAATGGAGGTCCGTCAGACTATATTTTTACCCTCTTCAGTTGCCCCTTTACCCCATGGGTTCGTCATCCTTGAGTGGAAGGACCCGTGGGGTGACAGTTCAAGGTTCTAGGGATGATGGTTCAAAGGCCTGTGGGTCGACGGTTTCAATGCGGATGTCGTGAACTGCGCCAACCCCTAACAGGTTGTCCGGAAGCCATTATGACGCATGACACATGTCGCTCTTCAATTGGATTTTACCTCGAATCGAAGTGTCACTTCGTCTTCCGTGCACTTCCTCTATAAATATCACACTCTTCCTTTCTCATTTCTCCATTTTCAGCTGAAACACACTGTTAGAGCACTACCGTTATCCTTGTCAGAGACCACTATGTTCAGTTGTTGTATCCGTCATCAACACACTTCCTCCGTTCATTCACAAAATTGGTAAGTACTCTCTTTTCACAAGTCTCTTTTACCTACAAATATACTTTTTTTTTTCCTAGATTTTACACACCCGTCATCACTTCTAGATCCGTTAGAGTCTTAGGTTTTGTTGTCACGTGCAGGCAATGTCTAGTGTGTCAAGTAATCAGTCAGTTGTCAGTGACGGGGCGGATTACGAGGAAGTATAGTCATCTAGTCACAAAGACCAAGAGAGTCCGGGCGAAAAGAAGAGTCCGTCCGCCTCTTCCTCGTCCTCAACAAATGAGGATATAGAGATGGCTGAACCAAAGGAGGTTTCTGATGACGGTGAGGAATAACCAATAAGATCTGTCGTAGGTGCTGATGGACTCAGGGAGTTCATCATGCTACCAAAGTGGACGGTGCATAATTTTAGGTCTACCATCAAGGAGAAACACTTCAACACTCTTAGGGCCAATTTCCAAATTCCAGATAACATCCCCATCTGTATGTCCCAAGAGTCGGAGAAATGCTACTATGAAGGAGTAGAAGGTGTCGGGGTGTACGAACAGATGCTGAAGGCAGGACCTAGGTTTCCACTAAGCTCCCTTCACTATAAGCTTCTTAAATACCTTGGCCTATCCGTCAACCAAGTATCCCCAAACGCCTGGAGGCTCTTCATAGCAATGGAGGTCCTGTACGGTGCTATGATGAATGGAGCTAAGAGGCTGATAGTGCGGGAATTCCTTCACTGCTACTGTCCAGACGAAATAGACAAATCAAGAGGGATGTATAGTTTTGTGCCTAGGAGTCCGTTGTTGAAAGTTATATTTGAAACCCTTGACTCCAATAGGGACTAGAAGAGCCGTTATTACTTCCTAGAGGGTGACGAGTGGATGTGTCGTCTAAGGGACACGGAACACATGCCCATCGACACGACTTGGGGCATATTGCCTTCGTCCAGTATGCACCCATCCTAGTTTGTTAATTCTTTTTTTAACCATTCAGTTTATTATAATTTTTTCAACATTTTTAACCGTCTTCTTCTCTTGCAATTAGATGGCGTCCACAAGTTAATCTTGAGGAGTTCAGTTTTCTCGAGAGAACTTTTAACAAGACCAAGCCGGAGGAAAGGACTTGGGCAAAATTAGTCACACTTGATACCATTCATTTGTATTATGACGGACCTGAACCAACGCCAACAACCACCAAATACGACACAAAAATTCGCAGACGTAAGTCCGTCGGCCTCATTTTGTTTGAAAGAATTTCATTTTTATTTTAGTAATTAACTTCATCCGTCCACCTTTACAGAAATGGACGATGCTAAGAGGAGGGCGATGATCAAATCGTAGGCTGCCAAGAAGAAGGAGACCGGCGATGTGGCTCCTAAGGGGACGGGCTCAAGCACTTTGTCCATAAAAAGGAAACAGTCGTCCAAAGGAGACCGTCCTCTCAAGAAACCCAAGGTCCCTTTGGAGCCCGTTGTAAGTCTAATGGCTGAGGTTGCAAAGACGGTCACCCCAGCGAAGCATGGGGCTAGTAAGGGCACTATGAAGGCCCCGTCCGCTAGCTAGGAGTAGCCACCCGTCCTCCTCCATGAAGACTCCAAATATGCCTTGGAGCAACTTTCGTCTATCATAACGTCGAAGGACTATGAGGACTTAGGCAATCACTCCACGGAGGTAATGGGGGAAACAGGTCTATTTGTAATTGCTCAGGTAATCCTACCCGTCTGCTTTACGTTCGTCCATTCCACTTGGCTTTCCATCTAACTCTTTTTTTTTTCCAGCCCATGATTATAATGAAAGGGCTGATGGAACGGTGTTTTAACCGTGAGACGACCTTGGACCATGTGCGGGCAAAGGCAGAGATGACGGAGGATGAACGGTCAACTCAAAAAATGGAAAACCACAATGGAAAAGAAGTTTGACCTTTCAGAGAAGGTGAGGAAAGAGCTTGAGCAGAGGATGGAGGAGGCGAAGAAGGCCCTTGAGGATAAGGATAAAGAGGTCCAGGACTTGAAGGATAGACTCCGTCAGGCTAAAGAGGTGGCGATATGTGAGTATCGTGACTCCGATGCCTTACTGTCCGAGCTGGGAGACTCTTATCTGCAGGGTTTTGATGACGCTCTCCATCAGGTTAAGAAGGCCTACCCTGACCTGGATGTGTCAAACATTAAAGTTGAGGATCAGGCTCAAACCTCCGTCATGCCCGTCGCCTTAGAGGACACTGAGGATCTTTTTACTGAGGATGCAACTCAAGGCGATGGAGAGTCAGCCCAGGCACAGAATGCTCAAGGCCAAGTCCAACTTGCAGCTGATGACACTCGTCAGGAGAAGGATGCAGACCCTCAGGAGTAGTGGTGTTATATATATATATATATATATATATATTTTGTAAGTTGGGAAAACAATCCCTTAATTTTATCTGTCATTATTTTCATGTTAAACAACTTTCCCTTCAAGGGTTTTATATTTCTATCTGCCTATTTTGGTTTAATTGCTTGTTTCATGGTTGCTATGAATGTAGTGGTCCATTTTTTATTCGATCCGTCCACTATGTAAGGCCTTTAATTTTATGGCCATTGGGTTAAAACCTAACTTCCAAAATGAGTCCGTCCACATTGTGTTATGGAATTTAAGTTGCGTCCATCTTAATCTCTAGAGGGACTGTCCTTATTACGGACTCGGTTAGACTTTTATCCTCAATGGACAGTCCGTCCACCTTTTTTTTTAATATAAATTTCCGTCGACCTAGATGGACCGTTCACCTTATAAGCTTAATATTCAAGGATGGTCCGTCCACCAAATGGACTAAAGTTTTGATCTTTCTAGACGATCCGTCCATTTTATGGACTAAAATCTACATTTTTTCTTCAAGTAGAACCGTCCACTTTATGAATTTAAATAAAATTTATATCCTTTATGTACCGTCCACTATATGGACTGGGTAGTATTTTCATCCTTTATGGATGAACCGTCCACTTTGTGGACTTTAGTTTATACCCGTCCACTTTTTGGGCTTGGAATTTTCATTCTCCTGGGATGATCCGTCCAGTCTGTGGACTCTAGCCTATACCTATCCACTTTTGTGGATTTAGAAAGTTCATCCTCCTGGGATGGTCCGTCCAGTCTGAAGACTTTGTTTATATCCGTCCACTTTTGTGGATTTAGAATTTTCATCCTCCTAGGATGATCAGTCCAGCTTGTGGATTTTATTTAGGCGAAAAACACATTTTGGTCCCTACATTTTCAGCCGATTTCCGTTTTAGTCCCTAAGTTTTTTTTTTACCGCTTTTAGTCCCTCTCCTGAAAAACGCTTCCATTTTAGTCCCTGCCGTTACATCAGAAACGAATATTGCAGACGTGGCAAACGGCAAAGTTAAATAATAATAAACTAATGTCCACGTGGCCTAAATTAATAATAAAAAATATTTTTTAATGCCACATCAGCATCTAAATTAAAAAAATTAATTTATTAATTTTAACTAAATAAAAAAAATTAAAAACAGAATTAAAAACTAAAAATCTTATGAATTGAGATCTAAGTGTGCCTTGAACAAGAACAACAAGAACACAAACCCAGATCCAAGAACACAAACCCAGAAATTATTTAAAAAAAAAAAAAATCTAACCAAAGCCAGAAATTCCGATCTCAAAGCCAACCCACAACCACCAAAATAAAACCCACAACAACCCAGGCCAAGAAAATCAACCCAAAGCCACAAACCCAAAAAAAAAAAAAAATGTCAACAGCTCAAATCTAAACCAAAAGACAGCAAAAAATAATAATAAAAGACAAGAAAAACAATTTCTTAGGAGCTGATGGATATTGTTAGCAAATTTGGGTTCGTGGATATTGTTATGGATTTTTGTAGTTTTTTTATTTTTCTTTGTCTTAGCTGGTTTCGGTTGAAAAAGAGAGAGCAAATCTGGGTTCGTGAGAGAGAAAGTGTGAAGGGAAAAATGGGTAGGGGGGTTAGAGTGCTGGGTTGAGCGGCGGCGGTGGCGGAGCAACAGCAGCCGCCGCCCCCGCCCGTGTCGGCAAGGAAGCTGGCGGCGACGCTTTGGGAGATGAATGAGATTCCGTCGCTGAGTCCGAGCGTCAGAGAGAGCTCGGACGAGCGGCGGATGAGAAAGAAGGAAGCGATCAGAGGTAGAGAGAGAATCGCTCGGTCCATGCACTCCGGCTCTCTGCCGCCGCATTTGTCCGATCCGTCTCACAGTCCCGTTTCTGAGGTTCGCGATCTTCTTCTCCTGTAGATTCTTTTGCTTCTTTTTTGAAAATTTTTTTTTTCTGGCTTTGGTTAGTTTTTTTTTTTTTTTTTTTTTAAATAATTTCTGGGTTTGTGTTCTTGGATTTGGGATTGTGTTCTTGTTGTTCTTGTTCAAGGCACACTTAGATCTCAATTCATAAGATTTTTAGTTTTTAATTCTGTTTTTAATTTTTTTATTTAGTTAAAATTAATAAATTAATTTTTTTAATTTAGATGCTGATGTGGCATTAAAAAATATTTTTTATTATTAATTTAGGCCACGTGGACATTAGTTTATTATTATTTAACTTTGCCGTTTGCCACGTCTGCAATATCCGTTTTTGATGTAACGGCAGGGACTAAAATGGAAGTGTTTTTCAGGAGAGGGACTAAAAGTGGTAAAAAAAAAAACTTAGGGACTAAAACGGAAATTGGCTGAAAATGTAGGGACCAAAATGTATTTTTCGCCTTTTATTTATATCCGTCCATTTTTGTGGACTTAGAATTTTCGTCCTCCTGGGATGATCCGTCCAGCTTGTGGACTTTATTTATATTCGTCCACTTTTGTGGACTTTAGAATCTTCATCCTCCTGGGATGATCCGTCCAGCTTGTGGACTTTGGTTTATATTTGTCCACTTTTGTGGACTTTAGAATCTTCATCCTTCTGGGATGATCCGTCCAGCTTGTGGACTTTGGTTCATATCCGTCCACTTTTGTGGACTTTAGAATTTTTCCAACTTGTGGACTTTGTGAGAATTCAGGTTGAAAAGACATAGATGTGTCTGAATATTCTTCTTTAAAAAAAAGCCATGTGTTTGTAGAAAAGTACTTGCCCCCTTGGGCTTAAAAAGATACTTAAAGTATTGTAGCAAAAAGTTGTCAAAGTAAAAATAATAATTGTAGTAAAAACTAAATAAACTGGGAAAAAGTGTCGTTGCTCTTCATATTGTCTCTACTGATAGTATTTTCGTAGGTGCTCTGTGTTTCATGGGTGCTAAAACTTTCGCCCGTCCAGCGTCTCGAGGTGGTAGGTGCCCTTCCTTTGCTATGATGCGATCTTGTAGGGTCCTTCCCAGTTGGGGCCGAGCTTTCCTTGCGAAGGATCTCTAGTAGTGTCCATTACCTTCCGCAGTACAAGATCTCCAACCTGAAAGTCTCTATGTCTGACATTGGAGTTGTAGTGTTTCGTCATGAGATTCTGATACCGCGCCATCCTTTGCTCCGCTGTCACTTGTACTTCGTCCACCAGGTCGAGCTAAAGGCGCATGGCCTCTTCGTTCTTATCCTCGTCGTAGTTCTCCACTCGATAGCTTGTGAGCTCTACTTCTGCTGGGATGACAGCGTCACTTTCATATGCTAGTCGAAAAGGCGTTTCTCTAGTGGGTGTTCTTGCTGTAATTCGGTATGCCCACAGAACGCTTGGTAGCTCGTCCGGCCAGATACCCTTTGCCCCCTCAAGCCGAGTCTTGATGATCTTAAGCAAGGATCGGTTCGTGACTTCAACTTGTCCATTGGCCTGTGGGTGTGCGAGCGACGAGTAGTGATTCTTGATACCTAGCTCCAAACAGAAGTCTCTAAATGCGTTGTTGTCGAATTGCTTTCCATTGTCGGAGATAAGCACTCTGGGTATCCCGTACCTGCAGATGATATTCCTCTAAACAAAATTTCTAATATTCTTCTCCGTGATAGTGGCTAGGGTTTCTGCTTCCACCCATTTAGTGAAGTAGTCGATACCAACCACTAGAAACTTTAGCTGCCTAACTGCTGTTAGGAAGGGGCCCATGATATCTAGTCCTCATTGAGCGAAGGGCCAAGGGGCCGTCATGGGGGTCAGCTCTTTGGACAGTTGCCTGATGAGATTACTGAACCTTTGACATTTGTCGCAGGTCTTGACATAAGCTTGTGCGTCCTTTAGCATTGTAGGCCAATAGTATCTTGCTCAGATCAACTTGTGTATTAATGACTGTGCCCCAAATGGTTTTCGCAGATACCCTCGTGGACTTCTCTCATTACATAATTTGCTTCCTCGTTGCTTAAACACCTCAGGTACGGTCAAGAGAATCCTCTTTTGTATAAGACATCTTTTATCAGCACAAACCGTGAAGCTTGGACTTTCAACTTCCTAGCGGCGTCATTCCCGTCTGGTAGTACGCCAGTCTTCAGGTATGATATCAATGGCGTAGTCCAATTGCTTTCAGAATCTACTTTCTGCACATTTGTTCCGTCATCAATCAGTGAGGAGATTTGAACAAATGACAATACCTGTTTGGGGACAAGCATAAATTCTAGTGAGGCCGCTTTTGCTAGGCGGTTGGCACATTCATTTTTCCCCCTTGGGATTTGAACAAATCTGACTTTGAGGCTATCAATTCGATTCTTCACCTCTTCTAGATACATCTTCATCCTTTCATTCTTGCACTCGTAACCGCCATTAATCTGACTTGTTACTACTTGTGAGTCATAGTGTACGACCATGTTTTCAGCACCTGCAGCCTTTGCGAGGTCTAGCCCTGCCACTAAGGCTTCATATTCGGTCTCGTTGTTGGTTGTGGGGAAATCCAGTCGGATCATACACTCGATCTTATCCCCCCTCGGGGTTTAGATAACCACACTGGCCCCTCCTACTCGCTTATTGGATGACCCGTCCGTATAAATATTTCACTGCCGCATCTCCTCTGCCCCCTGGCCATCCCTGAAGGTGAATTCGGCGATGAAGTCAGTAACTACTTGCCCTTTTATAGCTGTTTGCGGACAATACTGTATATCAAACTTGCTAAGCTCCACTGCCCACAAAGTCATCCATCCTGCGGCCTCGAGGCTACTCATGGCTCTTCTCAGGGGCTTGTTCGTTAAGACAACGATGGTATGTGCTTGGAAGTACACGAGGGCTAACTTCTCCATCTGAGGGTACCTCTCTTTTGCTCTTCAGAGTGCTCGACTTGTAAAGTAGATTGGTCTCTAAGATCCGTCTTCCTCTCTCACCAAAGCTACGCTAACAATGGCTTGTGAAACAACTAAGTATAGGTAGAGTTCTTCTCCTGGCTTGGATAGACTAAGCAATGGGGGAGATGAAAGATA
The DNA here is from genome assembly GCF_932294415.1 of Quercus robur. Taxonomy (NCBI): domain Eukaryota; kingdom Viridiplantae; phylum Streptophyta; class Magnoliopsida; order Fagales; family Fagaceae; genus Quercus; species Quercus robur. The sequence continues at coordinate 32,648,191 of NC_065536.1, read as the reverse complement.
CACCTTTAAGTTTTCAAACGCCACTTGGCATTCATTCGTCCACTTAAACGATTTTCTCAGAGTGCGGAAGAAAGGTAGACTTTTGTCCGTTGCTTTCGAGACGAACCTGTTCAGGGCTGCGATTTTGCCATTCAAACTTTGCACCTCCTTGACCATCCTCGACGGCTCTAACTCTATTATGGCCCGTATCTTCTCCGGGTTAACCTTTATACCTCTTTGGGATACCATGAAGCCCAAGAATTTCCCCGCCATCACTCCGAACGCGCACTTGCTTGGAGTCAGCTTCATGTTATATGATCGGAGGGTGTCAAAGGTCTCCTAGAGGTTGCTTAGGTGATCATCTTCGTGCAGGTTCTTCACTAGCGTGTCATCAACATAAACTTGTACGTTCCTCCCAATCTGGTGCGCGAACATCTTGTTCATTAATCTCTGGTATGTCGCTCCAGCATTTTGTAGTCCGAATGACATCACCTTGTAGTAGAACAGTCCCTTTCTGGTAACAAAAGAGGTCTTCTCTTGATTGGCTTCTTCCATTTTGATCTAGTTATAGCCTGAGAAAGCGTCAATGAAGCTCAAAAGCTGGTGTCTTGTGGTTGAGTCGACCAAAGTATCTGTCCGAGGGAGTGGATAGTTGTCTTTGGGGTAGGCCTTATTGAGGTCCGTGAAGTCTACGCACATCCGCCATTTTCTATTGGCCTTCTTAACCATGACGACGTTTGCCAACCAATCGGGGTAGTACACTTCTCGGATGAAATCTGCCTCAAGTAACTTTCGAACTTCCTCGGCTATTACTTTGTCCCACTCCTGAGCGAATACTCATTTCTTCTACCGAATTGGGGAAAGTGAGGGCGATACATTCAACCTGTGAACTATGATCGAGTGTCGATTCCTAGCATGTTCTCGTGACTATAGGCGAACACGTCTTGATTGTCTCTTAGGAATGCCGTAAGCGCTTGGCGTACCGGCCAACTAGAGAGTGTACCCATTCTAGTCGTCTGTTCTGGCCTTGAGTCGTCAAGGATCACTTCCTCTAATTCTTCAACCGGCTCCACTACTGCCCGTTGTTCTCCTATGCATATTGTCTGCTAATAATCTTTCATCTCTAACATAACAATATAGCATTCTCACGCTGCCACCTGATTTCCGCGCAGTTCTCCTACTCCATAATTTGTAAGGAATTTGATCATTAAATGGTAGGTTGAAGTTACAGCCTTCCATGAGTTGAGGGTGGCTCGTCCGAGAATGGCATTATAAGCGGACGAGCAGTCAACCACTAGGAATGTTACTTCCTTAGTGATTTGCTAGGAGTAATCACCCATCATTACTGACAATGTGATGACACCGATAGGGAACACTCTCATCCCTCCGAAACCAACTAGAGGGGCATTAACCGGGACCAACTGTTCTCTATCAATCCTCATCTGCTGAAAAGCCGGGTAATACAGGATGTCTACCGAACTGTCATTGTCGACCAGAACCCGGTGCATGTTGTAGTCTCTTACCCTCAGGCTGACAACAAGTGCATCGTCATGCGGGTGGTGCAGCCTTCGAGCATCTTCTTCTAAAAATCCGATGACGGGATTGTTGATTCGTGCTATCTTGGGTACAGTGCCCGTAAGGGCCTCTGTCTGCTGCTTTAGATCGTAGCAGTCAGCTGTGTTGTACCCGTGGTCTCTATGGAAGCAGCAGTACTTGTCCTTCGGCCTCTTCCTGGGATCTTCCTTCAACTTGCCAGGGAACGTCAGGGCTCTTTCATCTTTGATTTGCATTAAGACTCGATCTATTGGGGCAGTTAATGGAGTGAAGCTTGTGAACCTCCCAGTGGGGGGTTTGGAGCGTCTATCATCTCGTCATTCTCCGGTCCTAGCTACCTTTCGCCCCCTATCCTACTGTATGTCCTCTTGTCTTTCCCTTTTTTTGGGCTTATCCTCGTGGGCCAGCAATGCATCTTCCGCGTTCATATATTTGGTGGTCCTGTAAAGCACATCCGACATGGTCTTTGGATCGTTCTTGTATAGAGAAAATTGGAACTTACCCATTCGTAATCCATTAGTGATGCTGCTACGAGTATCTTGTCATCCGCTTTGTCAATTGAGAGGGCCTCCTTGTTGAAACGGGTTATGTAGGACCTCAGCGTCTCGTCCTCTTGCTGCTTAATGTTCATCAGACATGTAGTAGACTTCTTGTATCTGTGCCCTCCAATGAAGTACGAAGTGAACTGGGCACTCAGCTCCTTGAAAATACTGATAGAGCTAGGCATTAACCGACTGAACCAAATTCTCGCAGCATCCTTCAATGTTGTAGGGAAGGCCCTACACATGATTTCGTCTGCAACTCCTTGAAGGTACATCAAAGTCTTGAAGGTGCATCAAAGTCTTGAAGGTTTCCAGGTGATCTAGAGGGTCCTTGACTCCGTCGTAACTGTCGATTTGTGGCATGCAGAATTTATGCGGCAGAGGGAAGCAATTGACGGAGGTAGTGAACGGTGAGTCGGTTCGATTGACTAGGTTGTCAAGATCGCTGGATACTCGTCCCTTGAGGGCGTTAATCATAACTTCTATCTGCTCCTTCATTGCCTGCATCTTCGCGATGATAGGTGGAGCTGTATCCATGAGGGTTAGGAGGCTCATATTTTGTCACTCCAGTCTGCTTGAGGCGTTACTACCCTCTGGTCTCTCCTGGTTCCTGCGATCAACACTTGCACCTTCTTGATCTTCCTCTTGGTTTCCCATCCCCACGTTCTTCTGTCGCAGCTGTTCCTCTAGGGTCTGGTTTTGTCTGGTGAGGCGCTTCACTGCCGCTGTAAGGATTAGGACTTGTCTCTCCAGGGTAGTAGGTTGTGGCTCGTCTTCCTGAACGTTGTTGGTGGTTGCCATTGAGCATGTAAGTATCATGCAACTCTTTGTTTGAGTAGCGTTTGTATGGCGTACAAGTTACAGCCGATGTTCCCACAGACGATGCCAACTGATGATGTCGTAAATATCACCAGTGAGCTATACGATCCTCCCACGCTTGTAATGGAATTTGCACAGAAAAGAGAGAAGATCTAACAAAGAGCACCGGTGTGGTACCGGCCAAATACCCTCCGAAGGTCAAGTTAGAACTATTCTCACAACTCTAGAGTGCTAGAGAAGGGTAAATTATGCGTACCTCGATTTATGAGGGTATTGAGGCTTTTATAGTAGTAGAAGGTTGACATCTCTTCCTTGGTGTAGAAATCTTTTCCTTATAGGAATCCTCTTGAATAGTCCCAAACGTGATGGACAAGACATTTTCTTGTAGAGAAGATCTTCATTAACGCGCGTATCTTCCGGAATCTTCTTCGTGCTAGGATTCCATTTACCTTGGGATTCTATGGTGATTAAGTGTGTGTCACAAGTATTTCCCATCTAGGGTTTCTGCTGTATCTATCCATAACAGATCTTTGCACAAGTTGGGCTTGCCCTCTATCGAACCATGGACATGGATCCGTCAGGCCCATTTAATGGAGGTCCGTCAGGCTATATTTTTACCCTCTTCAAGTAAAAAGAGTGAGAGAAGTGAGTTAGACCGAATAAAATATTGTTTTTGATTTTAGAATTGTGCTACAGTGCAATTCTAAAGGTAGAATTGCACTGTAGCAGTATTGCAAATTTTTTTGCAATACTTGCTTTTTAGTAGTCCGGATGTGGGCGGTTTTTTGGACCTTTATGCTAAATTTTGCCTACATATGGCATATGGCATTCCCAATATGAATGCTCTAAGAGCACCAAAACATGAAGAGAGACCTTGGGAACATAAAGCAATTCCATGATAGTTATTGATCCATGTAATAATGCATATAATGAAGACAAGTGACGTCGAAACAATTGTAAAAAGTTACAAGTAACATTTAATACTTCAACATGTGTCAGCACTACAAAAAACGCAACTAGGAGCTGCGTTTGAAAAAAATGCAGCTTCAAAGTGATGTTTGAGCTGCGTTTTACACAAACGCAGCTCCACCACTGGATGTTTAAGCTGCGTTTTAATAAAACGCAACTCCACCAACACTGTAGCCGTGTTTTATGGGGTTAAAATTGCGTTTGTGTATGGTAGGGCTTAAGCTGCGTTTTTTAAAAAACGCGACTATAGACCCATCTGGTATTTTTTTTTTCCAATATATCCCAAAGCTACGTTTATTAAAAGCGGCTTAAACGGTTGAATTGAGCTGCGTTTTTTGAAACGCGGCTTAAACATGAATTGAAGCTGTGTTTATTAAACGCAGCTGCAACTTTTACAGAGCTGCATTTTATTAAATGCGGCTTCAATTCGTACAGAGCTGCGTTTTATAAAACACAGCTCTAGGTTTGTTATAAAAAATTTTATAAAAAAAAAAAAACCCTCAATAGGACACAACAACAAAAAAAAAACCCTAAATTGAAAAAACTCTCAGCTCACTCTCACCCTCCCTCGCTCTCTATCACTCTCAACACCACGCCGCCTCTCATCGACACCACTGCCACTCCGAGAACCGATTGCCACCGCCGCCGTCTCGAACCTCTCTGTCAGCCATCATAAGTCAGAACCTCCTTTTCTCTCTCTCTCTCTCTCTCACACTCTCTTTTCCTCTTGCGATCTCTCTCTCGGTTGTGTCGCGTGTGTGCGTTTGGTCGTGGGTTTGGTTATTGCTATTGTTGTGGGTATGTGGCCATGTATGTATGCAGATGTGAATGAGTGAAATGTGTGCTTTGTTTGTATGTTTTTGATTTGGGATTTTGGGTAACTGTTTCGTATTGCGGAGGCTGTGAAAATGGGTTTGCAAGAAGTAAGGCTTGCCATAGTTACAGTTTTTTTTTTTTTTTTAGTGTTCTATCTCTTTTCATCTCATAAATTTCGGTTTTGTGGACTTATTTGTGCTATTTGATTTCTGTACTTTTGGATTATGGTTTATGTTTTGGGTTTTGATTTCTCTATACGTTCTTTGGTTTGATTTCTCATGGTATGAGTTGGTTTTGATTTCTGTGTGTTAATGATTTGTAACTATGAAGCTCTTTGCTTTTCCTCTTCCTCGGCAGATAGAACAACTTTAAAAAGCTTCTGGTAAATCATGTAAAAATATTATTAGATCAATTTTCGTTATAAACTATACACGCACACAAAAGTTACAAGTAAAACTCTTTCAAAATTTCAGAATATAATATAGTAGCTACCCATTATTGACCAGTATTATCTATTATATACAAGCCTTGAAAAATGTCATAGTTAGTTTGTTTTAGGTTAAACCCACTTCTGCACATGCTATGGTCTCATGGAAGTGCAGTACTGTCTTTCTTGATTTGGTTCTTGACCAATCAATAGCATTGACCTACCAACCGAGCTGATACAAATCCGGAATCCCTGAAATATTAAGTGCGTTTTTTAGGTTAAGCTTTAATTGCCTTTTAAGTACATTGTTAAAGAAACCCTCCATTATAACAACCAGCATGATTAGATATGTGGGCCTTAAGTATAAAGGTTAGACTACTGAATTTAGAATATGTCCCATACATTTTTCCCAAAACATTTAAGACGATTATGAGCCAAACTTACTAAGATCAGCGAACATATAATTCATGAATTCACGCATTATAGCAATTACAATTATGAGGCTACTGTATAAAATAAGAAAGGTTTAAAAAAAATAAATAAATAATTAATGGGTCCATTTCTGTTAGTGAAAATGATAAGGAGCAGAGCGAGAGAGAAAGCAACGATAAAGGAGGGGTAAGCACGACTATAACTGAAAAAACAGCTTTGAGAGGCAATTGCAGGCTTTCATCTGTGTGTTGAACCCGTGTGTCAGAATTATTTTAAGAAAAAGTCGCATGGAAGGAACAACTATCAGTAACGGTCGAATGTCTCAAACATAAATAAGACGACTCATTCTATTGTGAGATGCCACTCTCCACTTATAAACTTTTTTACACAAATCATTCTCTTGTAATTGTAATCACATCCAACATACAAAATTCAATTCATATCAAACAAAAAATTTAGCCATGCTCACTCATCACTTCAAAACCACTCTTTTGGTGTGTGGAAGAATACATGGTGACTTTTTAGGGGGGAAAAACACCATTTTATTGATTTCATATCCAAAGACTTGTAGGCTCTTCATAACTTTTCAATGTGCATAAAGGGGATGATGAAGAGTTCAACATTTCCATCCGTAATTCAATTCACGTGGCAGAACATGATAGTGAAGTAGGAAGTAGTAATGAGCAAAACACGAGATATTTACAGTGATAATATCGCTAAATCCATTTATAGGTTGTAAGTATTATTACTTGTCAATTTTGTTTTTTTTTTTTTTGTTTTTTTTTATTTTATTTTAATGTCATTTAGTATAATTTAAATTTGGATTATTAGTATGTCTTTGATTTTTTTTTAATATAATCATTTTGGGCTTCATGATTATGCTAATTAAAAGAATAATTACTAATGCTAATTAAAAGAATAATTACTATTGACAAGATTACATTGATAATAATAAATAATAAGTATTATTATAACATTACATGTGTGTTTGGTATTTTTTTTTTCCTTCAATTTTTAACTTTTATATACAGTTATTTAAAATCTCAATTATCACACTACTACACTCAAAATAAAATAACAGTATATTTTTACAGATTTTACCAAAAAATTCCAGCCTTTTCAAAAAAAAAAAAATTATAAAAAAATTCCAGCCTTTTCAAACAGACGACTTTTTTATTCTGAATATTATACAGACAACCACGTTTTTGTTATTCATAGACGGCCCAGTAACCAATCTCCCATCCAACCAAATACAGTAGCAACCGGATATGGATTTCGGCCTTCCGTGATTTCCGCCTTTTACCGATTTGCGGCTTTCTAAATTCTAATGCCGCGCTCCATGCCGATAACAAGAAAGAGAGTGAAGTTCTAATGCCACACCACAAACTCCACACAATATTTTTATTGCCTCACTTTGTAACACAGTTTAGATTGACTTTCATTTGCCAAATATCTCATATCTTCTGTACAAATGACCACTTGAAAGATTTATATTTTATAATATATATATATATATATATATTTTTAATGAACATTTTATGTATAGATAATATTGTTCTTCAATACAAGATATTATTTGGAACTATCACAATGGACTAACGTATTACACATGGTACAGATCTAACTGTAATATCCTATATTATAAAATAAAAATTGGGCCTACAGTTTTCTTCTCTTTGCAAAAAATGGTTAAATTCCCATTAATTGTGATAGTTCACTTTTAGGTAAAATAGAAACTCTATTAACTAAGTTCTAAGAAATTTAAAATTTTATTTCAAAAAATTTCTAGAACATTAGATTTTATTTTAATTATTTTAATAATTTTATATATATTGTAAAAGAATAAATTTTATAAATTACATACAATCATTATTTCAGTTACTTTCTAAATGATGGAGGATATGAGAATGCAATTTGTAGATCTACTATCAAGATAACATAGATTAGATTGGTGGTGGATAGTGGATTTAATTGTTGTTGAATATTGTGTGAAGTTATCACCATAGAATAACTCACGCCGGGACGTGTTATGTAGAACCAATGATATGAAAGAAAAATAATTTTTCTAAACCATCATATTGAACAAAAAATTATTTATTTTCACTCATTTTCAAGTTATACTTTTTTTTTTAAAGTCATGTCATAGACTTTTAAGTAAAATAAATACTTTTAATTTTTATTTAACATCGCACGGATTAACAACTAATTTATATCTACCCTTGAACGCCGACCTAAAGCCTGAAACCCATGGCCTAATTGTCCTATAACAATTCGTTAATGTATTTCCGTAAAACACTAGAGAACCCAAGTTGACAAGTAAGAAATTAGGCCTCAAGCCCATATGCAGTTCTTTATGTCCACGTTAGATTGGCTCTTAGCTCTTACTCATCTTTAATTTTCTTTGTTTTCTTTTTTCCTTTCTCTGCACTTCACGTCTTCAGGTCTATTTTTCTTGTTCTTTCATTCTTTATTCTTTTCTTTTTCCTTTTACTTCATGCCTTCCGGGTATCTTCAAGTTGGCTTAGCAATTGACATAGCCCCACTTTGCATGTAAAGCCATTATTAGCTATAACACAATTATTAGCTATAACACAAAGATAATATATAATCAATCACAAAATAGCATAAAAGTGAAGCTAAATATGTAGATATGAGAATACTTTATTGTATATACTTCATACATATCAGTATTATTAACAATAATAGTAATGATTAAAAAATATGTTAGAGCCTTTGGAAAATTGTTGAATACCTCCTTATACACTACGTTTTTAGTATATCCTTGTTCTTTATTAAAATCTTTAGACAAAACAACCTACAGTTGGCCACTTTTAAGAGATAGAACTATTCAAGGAATAGGAACCTTTGTTCTAATTTTAGAACCTATCATAATTTTTGGCATGCAACACATGATTTTATACATAAACTTTTATAATACATAATTTATTTGAGAAACAAAAAATAGATGAATAGTGTTTTCATTTGAATCGTAAGAGAAACATTTCGTGTAAATGAAAGAAATTTGTAAAGTTCTACATATAGATTACAAACCTTTCTTCAGATGCTTGAAATCCTTTTTGATAAACTTGAAAAAAAAATAATCAAGAAGAAAATTAAACTAAGTTAAAAAAAAAAAGAAAAAAAAAGAAAAAGATAGAACCATATAGATTGCAAAATTGTATGTAAACTTTAGGTTTGTTTGGTAGGAAATTTCAAACAACAGTTTTCAATGTTTAAACATTGAAAATTGTAACACTGAAAACTATGGGCCCTAAAAATTTTTTAATTTTTGGTAAGAGTGTTTAGTTAAAGGTGTTTGAGTCACAATTTTCAATTTATGTTGTTTAAATACTATATTTTGAAAAAACCTCATAGCAGTTTTCGGTTTTTAAATGACGATGCTGAATGACATTGTTGTAAATATATTAAAATTTGTGAGACTCACTAATGATTGATGTGAATAGCACACAAACAATACTTGAACACTGCTACCAAACAGACTTTTAATAATCTATGATTGGAATTTCCTACGACAAACATTTCTTAGATATGAGTCTATGACAACTTATTACCAAACTTTAAAACAAATAAATAAATAAAAAAATTTTAAAAAGCTATCATTTCAACTTTGATTTTACTATTTTAGTCAAATAAGTTCCATAAATATTGCAAGGAAAAAAAAAAACCTATTTTATAGTGATGGCTAAAGAGTAAAATTAATCAATGCATAAAAAAATTGGAAGAATGATGATTTTTTAAAGATTCATAAAATTTGGTAATTAAATTTCTAAAATTTGGCAATTTAAAACCAAAAAATAAAAGATTAGTGAAATTACCAACCCTGACCTTCAGAACTTACCAGTGCCATAGGTCATCTTTTATCTCTTGCAGCATTTCTGTCACTTGCTTAAGGCAAGTTGGAGAAATCATTTTTTTGTTAATCATCTCTATTTGAATTAATGAGAATTTATAAGACATGTTATAAGAATTAAACAAAAAACTGTTAGTAAAAAGTTGATCAGAAGAATTCAATAAAGAAATTGATAAGACTATGTGAGGATAGGAAGTTTGAGCAAGTATGTTGGGTTATGGGCTGTGCTCGAGGACGAACAAAAGCCTGAGGATGGTTAAAGGGATTGTTGAGCCTAAGTCAAGGGGCCAAGGATAAAGGAAGAGAATAACGGGTCAGTTATGATCCCTGAGGAGTTGAGCCACCTCGGGAGGGCTTTAGGGAGGTAACCATTCTGGAAAGTTAAGCTTCAGGGAAGTTAGCAGAGCTCAATCAACAATAATAGAAGAAATATCTGGGAAGAAGGCTGTCACCACCATATTAAATGCATTGAACCAAATAAACTGACCGCATTTATGGAGAAATGACACCTAAATAGTGTCATCTTAGCTCACAACTACTCACAAAGTTTTAGGAGGTCTTGATAGGACAAGCATCCAAGAGATTTTCTACGAAATCAATAGGTGGAAGGCTGGGATGAAGGGGTGAAGGACTATATAAGGAAATGGCCACAATAAAAAATGAGACATGTAATCTAAGAAGGAAGAAAAAGAGAAGAACACATTGTATTCAGATAAGCTTGAGTTAATATAAGAACATCTCATCCTCGGACTTGACCGAGGAGCGTTATTTCCATCAATTTGTGTTTTTAATCTCATTGACATCTATTCCATCAGCTATGGTCCATATTTAATTTGTTGAGGCGTTTTCTTGTTAAACCCATTCTCTAACAAATATATTGTTTTGGGTTTGTTAGGTTATCATCCACTGTTCTTGGTGGGCTGAGGTTCAAACTCTAGTCCTTATAGACTAAATGATCTCATGGGCAAGTAAAAGCAAAACATGTTTATAAGAACAGTTCAATAATAAGAACAAAAGATGTATTTGATTAAACAAAATCCATGAATTGAGTTGAATGTTCTTTTATAATTTAATACAGGTGTGCAGCACAATAATCAGAAAGGATAAATATAAATTAGGTGTACAACACCAATTGGAAATGATGAACATTCAATAGTGAAAGTTCAATTAGTGTGTAAAACACTAATGAATGTTTAGACCCCCAATTTTAACAATACCAACACAAGCTTACACACAAACAATATATGTGCGGAATGATGAATATAAGTTATAACCAAGTAGGTAAAACACTCTAAACCATAATTAATCACAAAACACTGTAGCAATTAAAAGTTAAAGAGTAAGGGAAGAAAGATGCAAATACAAAGATAACACTGGCATGCGTTATCGAAGAAGAAACCTAAGAACTCGGCCAAAAACCTCTCCATCGCTCTCCAAGCGGTCAAATGATCCATTAAAGAATATAGTTGGGATACATGAATAGCAGAAGACCCTCCAAACCTAATCTACCCAATGCACCTAAGCCCTCCAAGCTTCTTGCTCGAATAGAGTTACACCTAACCTTGTCTTCTTTAGCTTCCCGAATCATGCAATAAGCCCATTGCATCAACCAAGTAAATTGGTCAACTCTGAACTGCTTCCCAAGCACCAAAATACCTTATCACTGATATAGGTATGGTGAGATAAGGATTTGGCAAAATGTACCTCTCAAGGATATGTTAATGGAGAGGGTGAAAGTAGAGGAATTTGGAGAATCAAATGATGAAGATTGTGGATGAGTTAATTTTGTTTTTCTCTAGGGTTTCTCTTTCAAAATTCTCTCTGGAAACTCTCTACATTTCGTGGGTGTAAGGGTATTTATAGTAGTGTATGTGAGGAATGTGAAAAGTTAGGTTTCATCCAAATAAGGCATTCTGGCGACTCAGACTTGCGACTGAAATGAATCGCGAGTTTGAGTCGCTAGCTAACTGCCTGGCCAGACTGTATATTTTTATCTTGTAGTGCTCCAGCTATCGTGACCCTTCAGTTCCCTGCATGCTTCACATGTGTGCCACTTTGGCGACTTGCTAGTCGCAAGATCCAGTCACGAGACTCCTTTAATTTGCACACATCTTGAGTTTACTTCACACTCTCTCACACAAAACTCTTACATGATTACCACATAAATACAGGATATCTAATTGCTAAACCATAAACAAATTTGGTACGGAGTAAAGCCAACACATGATTGAATAAATTCAACCTTACAAATAGCTAAGGAGTTTGATGTGAAACTCTTACCCTTGTGCCCCAATTTGTTTTGACGAAGATTGAACACATTTAGGATATAATTATATATTGGACAACAAAATAATTAAATCGGATCAAACCATAAACATATAAATAAGATCAAACTTAAGGAAATTAGCTTAAACAACCAAAGGCAACAAATACATAAAACCTATTCAATTTGATTATAATAAAAAATTAGAGAAACTGCATGGTTGTAGGTAGGAGAAAGGAAGACTACACCAAAACACTGTACAATAGGTTGGAGAAGAAAAAAAAATACACCAACTAACTATGCATGCATATATATATATATATATACACTCCACCTAAAACGAATCAAAGTTAAAATCAAATACCCTAAACTTCTTAAAGTCTACGTTAATATTCTTAAGAAGTTTATACGGAATATAATTTTTTTTATTCGTTAATTTAGTTTTTACTATTATATCTAACTTTCCAAAAAAATACTATTTTATTTAATTAATATAGCATATTTTTAGTTTTCTCATTTTGTCCTATCTTCTCTGTCATGCTTACCCATTGTAAAACAAAATTTTCTCATATTTTTCTCTTTCCGTTACTTCCTTTTGCTATATTTTTCATCCATCATTAAAGAATCAAGAACATATTACTCCACATAAAAAAAAGAAAAAGAAAGAAAGAAAAGGAATATATATATTTTGGTCTAGCTAGACGCAATCACTACTTTTAAGCCTAACTTTTACTATGTAGAATAATATATGATGTTTTAGTCAGCCAAAAATCAACTTCATTCTCAAAAGTCAAAAACAAAATAAAACCAATTTGAAGACCTTAAGCCCCTTCTGTGCTAATTGGGCTGGGTTTATTCTTTTTTTTTTTTTTTGATGAACAGGCTGGTTTCAATCTAATTTCAGTTTAACATCTAGAAATCAAATTTAGGTTTGTTATTGACTTGACTACTTATTAAAGCCCACTTGTTTGAACGAGCACTTTGAAATCAGTGCAGTATGGGCCTTATCTCATGGGTTAAGACTTCTTTTTTGAGAATCGGTTTAAGCCTTGGAAGTGTACTTTGTATGCGCCTGGTCTTCTAAATACTTAGGTTACGTTTGGTACACTGAATGAAGATTACAATAATAAAATATGTTGTAATGTAATAACTAAACATATTCATTAGTTTGGTTGTAAGTTATAACATTAGAATGAAACTTAACATTTATTTTAGAAAATTTCTTACTCATACAATTATATTTCCTTAAAAATTGTTATTTTTAAATTTAAGAGAGATATGTGTTATTTTTATGATTTTTTATTTTTATAATTGTTAGATGTATATGAAAAGTTTGTTTATTTGGAAATATATTAAGTTTTGAAATTATTGCTCTTACTAAGGAATAGCTAATACAACCTTTTAAAGATGAATAGTTATTCCTCATTTTGAAGAATAGCTATTCATAAAGAATTATTATTCCTTGTAATAAAAACATAACCAAACTAAAAAATAACTAAATTATAGGAATAACTATTACATTACAGCGCCTATTACAGTCTACCAAACATGCCCTTAAATTTGATCGGGGTAGGGTGAAAAAATTCAAATCTTGTCCACTTGTCCTTTAAAAAAAATTCCTATGAAGGAAAAAAAAAATTATAGTTGTTTTCTTTTTAGGGATAAAACAAGTAAATCATGGTATTAGTGACATTAATTTTATGATTATATTTGAAAAATATTAGACCTAAACCTGTTAACCCGACTTGAACCTGAATTAAAATACCTAACCCAAATCCTAAAATTTTTTAATTGGAGTAAAAATGGGTTGACTTGTACCCGACCCTTTCCTTAGGCCAAGTTAGGTTAATCTATTTGACTCGTTACCCATTCCGTTTTTTAAACCTTTTTTTTTTATCCATTCATATAAGCTAGCAAATCACTCTAAATACTAAACTATATGAAGGCAATATCACGTCAACCATTTAAAGGTAATGAATACGTTATTTCAAATAGCAGCCACCAAAAAGTTTTTTTTTTTCCTCTCTCTCTCTTTCTCTTGTTTGACCCCAAGATTTAAAGAAATTAAGATTAAAATATAAATTTTGAAAGTATCAAGTAGCTTAAGATTGAAACATCTCTATATTCTTTGGTGTTATAAAAGGTTCAGAGCATTGGTTTAAACCCCTCAAATTTCTACAATAGAACTTATAAGATCATTATCATTGTTAGTCTCATTTACTGCAAGTGAACTGACATTTCTTTCATTATTATTAAGTCGGACAAGATCTATATCTAAGATGACAAGAGTTTAAGGAATGCATCTCTATTGCTTGAGAATGTCACTAGATCTATGGGCACTTATTGTTCCATTTTTAAAAAAAATTAAAGATCTAATTTTTTTTTAAAAATTTAATGTAATAAATTTTAAAAAAACCAAAATTACATTGTATTTGGGCATTTTATGGCAAATCACCTAAAATTTATGGTGATGAATATCATTGGTGAACTTTGAATTGTGTAAACTTAAGAATTTATGTATTATTTATTTTTTATGTATCATTGGTGGCTCCATTCCTTTCCACTGCTGAGTTGTTCCAATTGTCTTGGCTATCTATGCAAGTTTGTGCGCTGCTTTGTTGTAGTCCCTTTTCAGGTGTCTCACTTTCCAGCACCTAAAATGCTGAAGCAACTCCAAGGATCCTTGAATGACTGACCTAATATCTCCATTGCAATTGTTTGCATTAATAGCGTCAACCACCCCATTTGAGTCAGACTCAACATCCGATGAAGCTCCATCTCCTTGGCCAACCGAATTCCTTCATCCACTGCAAAGGCTTCCGTGACTGTTGCATCATAGTCCCCATTCAACACCTTGCATGCCGCAGTTATAACCATGCCCCCACTGTCTCAGATAACCATGCCCACACTAGACATACCCCACACCCCTGCCGTAGCACTATCTACATTTATTTTTTAGATTTTCGGCGGAGGTGCTGCCCACCCAACATTTGGGGCTTGTTGTTTAACATGGTTATACACTATAACATTTTTATAATCCTCTTGAGTGTGCAAAGCAAAGTTCCATATTTGAGAAGAGGGAATGCCATTAGAATCATGAACCACTTGATTCCTATTAAATCAAATGGACCACGCAGTGGCAAAGAGAATTTCAAGGTCAGGCGGAGTACCTGCATCCAATATTTTTAGTGCTAAGTCCACGAGGCAAATGTTCTCTGCCAACAGGTTTATTGGGCAATCTTGCCAATTCCACCATACTTCGCAAAGCTTGTTGTAATAAATTAATGCATAACTGGTGATTTCAATTGTTTTCTCACAAAGTGGACATTTGGCCTCAACATTTAGACCTCTCTTTGCCAGATTAAGTCTAGTAGCAGCCCATAGTGGTAGCTTTTGTAGAGGTGAATTAAAAAATTCAAACCTGCACAATGGGCACACCGCACACATTACATCATTACGCAATATAGTACAATAGAGGTATATTATAATTAGGATTGAAATATATAATTGATCCCTAAACTTTATCAACTGAGCATTTTAAATCTATAAAATTTCAAGAGGATGCTATTGGTCCCTAAAAAAAAAAAAGAGAATTATTGGTTCACCCATCAACTTTCATTAGTTTTCTTGTCTATGTATATCATATTAAGTGTGCATTTGAATATCGTTTATTTTGCCGAAAACTGAAAACAATAAAAAAATAATTTTCGGTTATTGTTCACACTCACAAAACACTGTTCATTTACCTTAATGTATTGATCAAAAAAAGAAAAAAGAAAAAGAAGCCAGACGTAGGCGTGTGAATCCAAAACACAAACCAAATGGACACTAATAGAGCAATGGCCTACCAATTTTCAAATGATGTGTTATCCTTTTTTTTTATTCTTTTAAAATTACATATTGGTCTAAACAGACCCAGAACAACCTATTTCTATTTGTGTCTCTTTTTCCTCAAATCAAAACTAAATTGAAATATACTCCATATTTCTGAATCTTAAAATTTTTCCTGAATCTAGAGTTACAGTTTGTTAGTTATTGTATATTTGCTTGTGTTTGGGCAGAAAAATTTAGCCACCAAAAAGAGGAATTGCATCAAAATCCAGCTTAATGCGTGCAATTTGGATCACATAACTTAAACAGCATAATCTGTTAAAGTCCGGAAAAAAGTTAGAATATAGGCCGGCCCCAGCTTCTTTGCAGCTATAATTTGGGTTCAGACAGAGACCAAATTATGTACAGATTATTCCAGATTCCAACACCATATAATCGGCAAGACCTTAATTTTGTTTGTATCATCTTAAACTTGTAACAATGCTACAGGGTTACTACAAGTTTACTACATGAAACTTATAAAGGAATGTGTTATCAATTACAGAAACACGTTTAAACGTTCAACTATTAAGGGCCGTTTGGTAAGAGATTTCTAGTAACGATGTTTATATTTTTTTAAAAATATATGTGGGTGAAAAAATATGTAATATTGTTTAAATACTAAAAACTGTTGTTTAAACAACAATAACAAATACCCTAAATAGTTAAAATATATCTCAATCACATACTTATCCCATCAATTTGTATCGTAAGAGTTTCAAAAAAAAAAAAAAAAAATTGTATCGTAAGTTTTATACAGTAAAACTTACAGTACTTTTTTAACTTTTTCAATTTTCCAATTATGATGATTCAGATGGAGTCATGGAATAGGCAGTATACCACCAAAAAAAACCAGTGTGTGAAAAGTGAAAACTCAAAAGCGAAAGGAATTGTTATTTGGTATGCACGTGGGATGTGATTAAGTTTTATACAGTAAAACTTACAGTACTTTTTTAACTTTTTCAATTTTCCAATTATGATGATTCAGATGGAGTCATGGAATAGGCAGTATACCACCAAAAAAAACCAGGGTGTGAAATGTGAAAACTCAAAAGCGAAAGGAATTGTTATTTGGTATGCACGTGGGATGTGATGATGTAGTAAAATTCTAGATATATGCACGTATCCTTTGAAAGTTTGAATGAGTATAATTTGTTGTTGTTGGACGGTGGACCAAGAAAGAATCCAATAAGACAGGCTCCACGTTGTTTACCTATAACCTGTTTTGGTCCAAGTTTTCTTTTTTAAAATTCCCTTGTATATCTCAGCAGTTCAAACTTGAAAGTCCAGTCAGAGATCAGAAAATAGATTCGCCGCGTCCCTCAAGTCACTGGTTTTGTTTTTCAACCACCTCTAGAAAATAAAATGTTCTTAAACTTTGAAACTGTCGGGTATTTTTTGACATAGTACTGTATATGTATCATCATTACCATGGGCTCAGCCTCTAAAGTCTTATTTGCTTTCACTGTTTCAAACCTAGCTTGGATTTCTTTTCCTTTTTTCTAGATTTTTTCTTCTTTTAACAACACCCTTGAATATCAAGTGCTCTTCCTCTTTCGGTTCACAAAATTTTTCAACATAAGTAGGTTTGGAATAATTCGGATTTCCTCTTCGCATGTTTTATTATTTAAATCAAATCCTAGTTTACTTCTTTGTTTATCTGATGAGCTTTTATTTTGATTCAAGTGAAAAATCATGATAATATTCTAGTGTCTTTTTTCTTAAAAAAAAAAAAAAATAGTAACTAGTGGTTTGCCATGTGATGTAGAAATTAAATACAAATTATATATAAGTTAAAAAAAGAATTACAAATTTCATTAAAATTGAAGAATAAAATAGATAATAAAAATTATCCTAAATTACATACTAGAATCACAATGTTTAAAAATATTATTAAAATAAAAAATATGAAAAAAAATTAAGTAATCTATATATATAACCGAAACCTCTGAAACTCCCACAATTTTCTACGTCATCACTATTTTCTTTTTCTTTTTATTTTAGATTCTTTTTATTTTAGGTTTTATATCTTATATATTTATTATTTCTATTCAACATGTACTTATCTTATCAAGTATTACAATAATTTAGTTTAAGTAAAACTCTATTAGATATATGTTTTAAGAGATTAAAAATTCTACTTCAACTAAAATTCTATTACAAAAATTTCAACAAATATAAACCCATACTCTTTTTATTTAAGTATTATTTTTTCACGTATTGTATTATATTATATTATATTATATATATATATATATATATATATATTTAGAAACTTTCACGTATTATGTTAGTAAAAAATATTCGGAAGAATAGCATAGAATACAAAGATAAAATAATAAAGGCTAAAAACTCAATTATTTAATAATTTGGCCACTGAGATGCGAGCGCGTAAGCATAAGGTCAAAACTGAAAAGTTTTACAGTAGTTGTAGAACTTCAGTGGTAGATATTTTCTATTTCTTTTTATTTTAGGTTTTATATGTTATGTGTTTATTAATTCTCTTCAACGTGTAATTATATTATCAAGTGTTACAATAATTTAGTTTAAGTAAAACTCTATTAGATATATGTTTCAAGAGCTTGAAAATTTTATTTCAACTAAAATTCTATAAAAAAAATTTCAACAAATATAAACCCCTACCAAGGTTGAAACCCTTCATATTCACTCAATTTTTCACAAAAAAGACACACACAGCAAATTGAAGATTTTGCAATGATGTAACATTGTATCCATGGAGTTGCTCAAAGTAAATGCAGAGGTAAGGACATGTTGCCATCTTTTAGCTTATACTCTCTATAATTACTACTTTATAATATTGTTATTGTTGTGACTTGTGAGCAGGGATGGCAATGGGGCAGGGTGAGGTCGAAGGATGGGGTCTTTGTCCCTGTCCTGCATGGTTTTGTCTTGCACTATCCCTGCCTCACCCCACATGACGGGAAAAACTTTCTCATCCCATCCTCACCCCTTTGGCCCCGCAAAGCCTCGCCTCAGCCCGTAAAACTCTACTTTTGTTAATTTACCATACAACTAGTACAATTTTTTTAATGAAACCTATTTCATTAATAAAAATATACTTGAAATTACAACTAAATTTATCCCATAAAATCAAATCAATTTTTAGAAAAAAATTGAATAATATTTCCAAGTGTTTAATAAGACAATTACAAAAAAAAAAAAAAAAAAAAAAATCTAATAGTATAACACACAACAAAATAAAGGTAGAAAACCACATTAGGTAGAATAAAATAAGCTAACATTGATATGTTTGTTTAAATAGTAGGATTTTAGAGTAGGAAAATTTACAATTAAAACTCTTAGCAACGTCGAGCGGGGCAGGGTGGGGAAAACCCATGCGGGGTGAAACAGGGAAGGGCGGGTTAAGTGGGGCGAAGCGGGGAAGGGCAGGTTAAGTGGGGCGGGGCAAAATTGCTATCTCTACTTGTGAGTGAGTTTATTAGTATAAAAATCTACATGTGAAAATTTTAATTGTAAAAATTTGTTTTACAATTAAAACATTAGATTTAACCATAATTTTGATTTAATAATTAACAATTTCATCAATCAAATTTTCTCTAACATTGGTGTAATTTGTACTACTAAGTATGTTATATATAGAACCCTCATATGATCTTGGAAAAACCACTCTATAAAAAAAATTGTCATCAATAACAAGAAGAAGAGCTTATTCCTGACCATCAAAATCACAAATTTCCTGTCAGTAATAATCAATTTTATATTAATGTTGTGACATAGTCCATAGTATTAAAAAAAAAAAAAAAAAGAAGTATAGTCCATATAGGAATGGTTTAGATATTTCCTACTTGATTTTTGAATCTCAAATTGATTAGTAGAATAATATGGAGTGAGGAGGTGCATTATTCATATTAAAAGTGGCAATTCAAACTAATAAGAAACTAAATAAGGGCGTGTAATAACTTCTACATATGGTGGTGGTATAGCATTAGTGCATATGAGAGTTAGAAGACAAAGTTTTGTCTTTTTTTATTTATTTATTTAAAATATGCATCCTACTTTATTGATATCTGTACAATATCTATGGGAAACTATTCAAATTCCACTAAAATTTATTTGTTTTGTTCATATCCTATCAAATTCTTTTTTTTTTTTTTTTTTTTTTTTTAATTTAAAATATGCATCCTACTTGGTTGATACTTATACAATACCTATGAGAAACTATTTTAAATTATAAAATAATTTTCTATTAAATTTTAATTAATAGTTTTTTCATATAGGACTCTTTATTTGTTTTTTTTTTTAAATATATGTGATATTTAAATTTAATTATTCCATACATTGCATGGATTAGCGACTAGTTTATATAATAAATAGAAACTTCCTTAAATTTCTTACAATTTTTGATAGTAGAACTTTAATTAAAGCTGTATCTTGAAATGTTTTGAAATTTTGTATTTATGTTTCACTTAAAATAAACTATCTTAATAATTAGTGAATCACATGGCAAGTGCAAGTTATCATTTGTGTAACATTTATATTGAGTCAGATGGCGTAAGCAGTACTACTTATAAGACCCAATGAAGAATTTTAATATGGAAATTAAAATATAAAGTATACATTCTCTACATTTGGGTTAATTTTTTTAAGCCACATGATGTAAACACATCCCATTACGGATTTTTTAGTCCTTAATGTTTGAATCTGCTTTTAAAGTTATACTTCCATAACTGGGCCAAAATTGGGTTTTACCCATTTCAGTGAAATGAGACTTAAAAAAAAAAAAAATGTGGAACTTGAGTTCCACAATTTTTATTTTATTTTATAGTTTCAGTTCGATATAACTCGATTGTCTAAAAATTGAGTTTTACATTGAAACTCAATTTTTAGAAAATTGAGTTTTAAAGCAGGGGCATTTTTCTAAATAGTTTTAGACAAAAGGCATTTTGCTGGAAAGTTTTGACGAAAGGAGTAAATGCCCACTTTGTCCTCCATAACTGACTTGGTTGCTAATGCCATCTAAGTTCAAGATGATGTAGTATTACCATGTGTTATAAACATTGCATAAAATATTGATTTGCATTTTTTTTTTTCTCTTTTTCTCCTATTTTTGTTCAATTTCTTGCTCAACACATAGCCATAGTAGCCAATCCAAACATACCCCATTTTTGAGGGACTAAAAATATAATTTACTCAAAAGTGAATTTGTGTCCAAAGTCCAGACATAAAAATTTAAGATAAATTACAATATTTCCCTTTGTGGTTTAGCCACAATGTTCTTCTTTTTCCTGGTGATTTTCATTTTTGCAGCTTTTTTCTTGTAAAATGTATAAGTAATTCAGTTTTTTTTTTTTTTTTTTTAAATTTATTTTTTAACTAGAAGATCTAAGTTTGGTAGTGAGTTGTTTCTCAACGAAAAAAAAAAACCTATTAACCCAGTACATGAAAAACACAATCTAAAGAGAAAAAAAAAAAAAATCCTTTTTGAATTATGATTAACCTCAACTAAATTCTTTAGAAATTAATTAAAGAAAATTAATATAAAAAATTGCATCACATCCGGTGTTGAGACTGCTCCACAGTACTTCCACGCCCAAGGCCATAATCGACCCCACCCACATAAAACCTAAACCCTTTTTTTTTTTTTTTTTTTTTTTTTTTTTTTTTTTTTTTTTGAGAAGAACATAAAACCAAATAGGGATGTAAATGAACCAAGCTGATCATAAACAACTTGGGCTTGACTCGATAAAAAAACATGTTCATATTTGTTTGTTTATAAATAAGCCAAGTTTGAGTCTTAGTTTTAGGCTCGTTTAACAAACAAGTCGAGCCCAAGCAAAAAAATTTGTTCACGAATAAACTCGTGAGCTATTAGGCTTGATATACAACAATTCAAGCATAGACTTATTTATAAGTTTATATGTGTTAGCTAAATATACTCATTACACATAGGGATGGCAATTTTCCCCGCCCCGCTTAACCCGCCCCTCCTCGCTTCGCCCCGCGCGGGTTTTTCCCGCCCCGCAAAGGTAGTGGGGCGGGGATGGGGCAAGATTTTAGCCCCACACCACGGGGCGGGACGGGGATGGGTTTAGACTTTTTAGACCCGCCCCTCCCCGTCCCCGCCCCGCCCCGCCCCGCCCCGCATTACTATGAGTTATAATTGTAAATTTTTCATACCCTAAAACCTTACTATTTAAACAAACATATTAATATTAGCATATTTTATTCTACCCAATGTGATTCTCTATCTTTATTTTGTTATGTGTTATACTATGAGATTTTTATTTTATTTTTATGATTGTCTTGTTAAACACTTGGATATATTATTCAATTTTTTTCTAAAAATTGATTTGATTTGATGGGATAAAATTGTAATTTCAAGTATATTTTTATTAATGAAATAAGTTTTATTAAAAAAATTGTACTAGTTGTAGGGCAGATTAACAAAAAGTAGAGTTTTATGGGGTGGGGCGGGGCTTTGCGGGGTCCCAAGAGGCGGGGATGGGGTGAGAAAGTATTCCCCGTCATGTGGGGTGGGGCGAGGTGGGGATGGGGCAAGACAAAACCATGCAGGGCGGGGACGAAGACCCCATCCTTCGACCCCGCCCCTCCCCATTGTCATTGGTCTTCGTCCCCGCCCCTCCCCATTGTCATCCCTAATTACACATATCTTAATAATGACATTGCCAACATGAGACCACTACCTGTATTACCTTAATTTTTTCCTTCCTTTAAACTGATCAAGAACAACTTTAGATTATAGTTACATTTAAAAATAAATAAATAATTAAGTATGCCACATATGATCCTTCCCTATCAATCATCTAAAGTAAAGTTATGAAATATGTTAGTATTTTCTCAATCATAATAGTTACAAACATGTATTTTTCTAGTCTTTCACCACCTAACGTGAATGTAAAAATTGTATTTTGAAAAATTGCTGAAACTATAGACAAGGAATGATGAATGAATGAATTTAATTATGTAAATTATTAATTTGAATAATGGTTAATCATAAGTAGGACTAGATGCATGATAAAATGAGTATACTATTTTTTTTTCCTTAATTTTAGAGATTTAAGCATTTAATAATGTAATTTTTTTAGATCTCAAGCTCAAAAACTTGACTTGAGCTCGAGTTTAAGCTTGATATTAAGTTTAAGTTTAGCTTCACTAATTAATCAAGAGAAGCCAAGCCAAGCCAAGTTTAAGTTTTTTGGCTTTCCCACGAGCTCAAGCTTAAATACTATTTTTAGGCTTGTCACAAGCTCAAACCCAGCTCGAGTTTTTGATTTTTCCTGACGAGTCAAGCTTGAACATGCACTACTCGATATAGCTTGGCTCATTTACAGCCCTAAAACCAAAACTAAATATCATAGACAAACCCATAGACAACTAATCAAACTAAACCAAAGCATATTTGACTTTTTTAAGCTCAACGTTGTAACCCCAAGTACTAGCTAGGTAGGGCCAGTTGTGGAAACTATGGCTCCACAAGTTGAGTGGACTAGCTAATTTATCACCAAAAGTAAATTGTAATTTCCCCTAAAATTATTTATTGAAACAAACTAGAGATTAATTAACTAACCATGTTTTGTGTTTATTTATTTATTTTTTATATTTCAATGACCAAATTCGTATGAAATCTTTTAAATTTACCAAAATACTCCTTAAACTTAAAAAAGACCAAATATGCTAAAAAAACCCACTAAAAATGAACAAAATACCTCTCAAAACCTAAAAAATGACCAAAATATCTCCAAAACTTAAAAATTTACCAAAATACCCCCTAAACCTAAAAATTGACCGAAATATAAAAAATGACCAAAATACCTCCGAAACGTAAAAATTAACCAAAATACTCGTGATGAGCAAATTGTCATGTTTTTCTCCCTTAATGTTTAGTCTTTTATACTTATTTGGTGCCTAAATGTACTCATTATTCTTATATTTTGATTTAGGGTGCAAACGGAGGCATTAAGTGCAAAACGTAGCTAATTGGGCAATTTTGGATAGTTTCGACATCACTTTGTAATCTGGGCATAACTCTCTCATCAGAGCTCCGATTGAGATGATTCAAGAAGCTATGGAACGCCAAGAAAAAGCTCTACAACGTTAATGTTTAAAGTTTTGAGAGATACTAGATGTGTAAAGGTCGAAATCGGGCTTGAAGTTGTTGCACCTGCATTGCTGACGTTTTGGAATGTTCCTTTGCCTGAAATTCTAATACCTGATGTCGTTTATTTTCGAAAACTTCTAGATTTGGTGCATGAAAATTCCAGCTAAAAAACACCACTTTCCTAGATATATTAGGAATTTGTTTTTATTTTTAATATTTTACTTAATTAGTCAGATTTAGATATTATTATTTAAAATATTTTTAGGAGATTTCGTAGGCTTGGGAAAGGGGGAATTAACGTGTAAAAGAGGGGAGGAGAAATCAGATTGGACACACACGCCTCTCTCTACCCTCTTCTCTAACTTCTCCTTTGAGTTTTCATCATGGCCTTGCTTGGCTAAACTATTATACTTGGTTGAAGGAAACTCAAGCCTCAGAATCAATAAAATTGTGAGATGTAATTTGTTTTTATTGTTCAATTTATACTTTGAATAAAGGATTTTTTTTCTGTGCCTATTTTCATGATTTTCTCATTTAATTACTAGGAGGCCTACTAATTTATTATTCGTTGCAATCTATTGCTACGTTAGATATCAAATCCATAATTATTTGATCTCTCTAATTTGTGAAGCAACCAAGATTTAATGATTTGCTGCATTAGAAATTATTAAATCTTAGGAAGAATGCTCGACTAAATTAAATGCAACCGCTTGTGCTTGTGTTGTTTAGCTTCATCGATCTCTTTAATTCTTAAGGCCATTACCAAATTAAACCCTTAGTGCTTGTCTTGGGTTGTTTAGTATTTAGGGTTAATTAGATTGTTTGTTTTCTAATTAACTGTGACTAAAGAGAAATATGAAAATGGTTCCAATGGTGAATATTCAAAGTGTGAATTGATATATACTTGCATCGATGATCAGTTATAATATTTCGATAGTGGATGTTGACTTAAACCAAGGTTTGTTATCTTGATTGATTTTGATACTTTGATTTAAAATGTTCCTTAGTTGTTTTTCTTAAAATTCTTTGTCTTATACTCACCCCCCCCCCCCCCCCTCCAATCTTTGTTCACGTAGCACAAAACTAGGCTAGATACTCTTTGTGGAAATAATCGTTACTCACACCACTACATGTATTTTTAGGAGTATAGGTTTTATTTTTGGTTGCCTGCGATAGCACACCAACCCGCTAAGCCTAAAAATTGATCGAAATATCCCTGAAACCTAAAAATGACCAAAATACCCTCGAAAACTAAAAAATGACCTAAATACCCTTGAAACCTAAAAAAAACTGATCGAAATATGCTTGAAATATAAAATTACCAAAATACCCCCTAAACTAAAAGAAAATGACCAAAATACCCCCGAAACCTAAAAATAAACTAAAATGCCACCTAAACCTAAAAAGTCACTAAAATACCCCTAAAACCTAAAAAATGACCAAAATAACCCCAAAGCCTAAAATTGACCAAAATATCCCCAAAACCTAAAAAATGACCAAAATACCCCCTAAACCCAAAAAATGACCAAAATACCTCTGAAACCTAAAAAATGAACAAAATGCCCTAAAACCTAGAAATTGTTGAAAATACAGCTAAACCTTTAAAATGACCTAAATAAACTCAAAACCTCTAAAATGACCAGAATAACTCGAAACCTCTAAAATTACCAAAAGTGCCACCAAAACCTAAAAAATGATCAAAATACCCCCGAAACCTAAAAAATGACCATAATAACCCTGGAGCCTAAAAATGACCAAAATACCCCAAAAAATTTAGTCAAAACCATAACCGTATTGCTCCTTATTTTTGCGATCACATGTACAATGTAGTGTATAAGATATGGTTTGAAGTCGGCATATTTTTCAAATTTTGGATTTTTCCCACCCAACTAAAAACTAATTTTTCATTTTTTTTGCTAGTTTTTCTTTATTTTGGGTTGAGTTTCCTAATTAAAACTTGCTATGGTTATTAAATTTTTTTTTTGAAAACTAGGGTTATTAAACTATTAATATATATATATATATATATATGAAAATTCTGATAGTAGACTATTAGTTGGAATATAATTTAAATTTCTAAAACTTTGATGATAAAGTTTTATCTAAATTAAATTATTGTTAAATCTTATCCCTTAGTCAAGTGTCTTGTAGTCTAATCTATACTATCTATATGAGGATTCTCTTATTTGGACTGGACTTTTATATGGTTCAAAAATACCCTTAAATCTTACGTTTAACGGGGAAAAATCTTGAGGATGATCTGGAAAAATTATATTTTCAACTCCACTTAAAATACCTAAAAAATAGGACACTTTCTTGCTAATCTATATCTTCAAAAAAAACTTATCCAAAATGTTTTTTTTTTTTTTTAAAGGAAAAAGAAAAATATGACATTAGACAAAAAAAAAAAAAAGCCTCATGGCACGTTCAAAACGCATGTGATGAGACTAGTATCTTAATAAAATATTAATTTAATAAGATACAACTTGAGGAAAAAACAAAAAACAAAATGTAAGTTGTGTGAGATTTAAGTTTAAAAAATTTTGTTGATAGACTTTTAGTTTAATTTAAATTAAACAGTTATTAAATGTTATCTCTTAATTTGAGAAAATATATCATAACAAATAAGAGAAGTGCTACTGCTATGTTTTCACAATATATCATAACAATGTTTTCATAACAAACCATAGATGGTAAGTTGTTATTGGTTCTATTTTAAACCTATCATTGAAATTACCCTTTTGCCCAACAATAACAACCCATAATAACTTGTCATGTGTGATTTGTTATAAAAGTGTTGTGAAATTGTTATGGACATAACATTTCTTTAACAAATAATATAAAATTAATTTACAAATTAGTTTTTTTTTAAAATGTTGATAATGGACTTTGTTGAAGGCCAATTTTTTGTCATTAATCAGGCCCATGCTCTAGTTTTAAGACTTGGGCTCTACAAGGCCATAATAGAGTTATGGGTGAGTTGGGTTTGGTTCCACCGCCGAAGATAAATCCGATTCACAGAATCAACCTGTGTGCAAACACAAATCCAAAAATCCAAGAGGGAAAAATACATATATGTATATAAAGGAACTAAAAGAATTAGAGAGAAAAGCGAATAGTTTAATGGATTTATTATTTATTTGTGAATCCCAAAATATTGGTTCCTAGAACCATAAGACCTTTGAATCCCAAGTTCCACAAACTTCAATAGACCCTTTAGGATCCATATGACTTGTGAGACATGGAAGCCTAGATCAATGCGGTTTTCAAAAATACAAGTTCTATAAGTATAGATTTTACTTTCTGCAATGCTTCTTTTTCTTAGAGAGTCTAGGGAAAAACTCCACAAAGCCTATAAATCCCAAACTTCACATACTTAAGTAGGTCCTTGAGACTCTACAAGACTTGTGAGATCTGGAACCTTAGATCAGTGTGCAGCTCCCAAGTATTTCTACAAGTTGAAATTTCTATTCACACAATATTTCTTCCCTAGGTCCTTGACCTGGGCTTGTGTTTCTTGCTTATTTTTCTTGATACAATGTAGATATTAGATGCTTGTAGTGGGCCTTTTTTACAATGTTGGGCTGGGCTGCCTCCTGCGGTATTAAGCCCAAGTGTTCTGAGTAAGGGAGTTGGGACCGGTCCAACTGCAACTCACTTTAGTCCGGCTTGTGCACAAACTATGCCCCGTTTGCCAGACTTTGATCACAAGCCCATGGCAGGCAGAGCTGCTGCAGGTAAGTTATGGCGGGCATATATAATAAAGATAATACAAGAAATAGCAGACAAAATGAATAAAAGGGAGCGACAAGAGGCACCCCGTAGGCCGAAAGTAGAGAAATAAATGAGGAATAATAATAATGGGATTATTGAATTAAAGAGAGAAAAATCAGTCTGTCATACCAAGTAATGCTGCGGAGCTGAAACCAAGAAGGTAAACCACTTCCTCAATGCGACTAATCTCCCAGGGTAAAGAAATTAATTGCTTTGAAGGAATGGGCCTGAATGGTTTATGTTTAATGAGGATCTTCTGTCTTTTTTGATAGAGAGCAGGGCTTTAGAGGGAGAGAGGAGATCAACCTATTGGTGCATGCCTGCTATTTTATACTCCTTATTCTTTATCTTTCCTAGTTTTTCCTTTCTTCCTTTTTTTTTCTCAGTGTTTACTCATTTTGTTGCGATTCTCTCCTAGAGGTTGCTATTACAATGTTTGTGATTGTGATCTTGACTGTCCTACCCTACTGTGCACGGCAAGGCCCCTTTTTATAGTGCCTGCTGTGACCGGATTTTACTATTTTAGCCTTTAACAACCTTCGTCTGGTCTGGGTGTCCTTACCGACCACTTACTAGTTTGCCAGTCGCTTAACCACCACCACTTACCTATGCTAGCCGTGATACTAGATAAGGAAGGTTATTTTGTTTGTTTACTTGCCATGCTACAGTGTGAGTGCTCTCTTTCTCTTCCTATCCCTCATGGCATGCACCTAGTGGTCCCAGCTCATCCTTACTTCCTTTGGGCGGTATGTCATCCCAGCAGGACGTTTTCCCTAAAAGAGTCTAAGCAGAAACCCCAGAATAGGTTTTCCTTTCTCTCCACCGCCAGACCATGCCCTCTTACGTTTGACCCATGACCTCACCACCTCCTATATTGGCTAGGTACAGACTGATGATGTTTGGACCTTGCATGTGCTTCACTTCCATGTATATCCAAAATCTACTTGCTGCTCACGCGTCCACCGTGGATTGGAGACTTGTCTGCACATCTTGCCGCCCATCCTTGGCTTCTTATGGCGTGAACCATTTTCTAGCTTCTCGTTCTTTAAAGCTTGCTCCTTTCGGGGCTGGGCTTTTGCTTGGCCTTGGGCTTTTCCTCCTTCAGCCCATTCTCTTACTCTTTTCTATAGTCTTGTGTGTCCTGCCGTACTGCTCTGCCATTCCTGCTGTGGCGTTATTTGACCCAAGCTTGCTAGGCCTTGTTGGGCTTGTTGCTTATTCTTCCCTCAATGACTCAGTATAGTCATTTGGGCTTTTTTGGTTACGTTGGGCATCCTTGCCCCATTTAATTTCCTTGGGCCCTTTTGGCCCTTTTCCTAACTTTGCATTCCCATGAGTTTTTACTAACTCGTTTGGGCTTCCCTGACCCAATTACCTTATCGTTCATCCTTGGGGCTCATGGACTTTCCATCAACCCCTTACTTTCATTACTTTGAGCTTACTGTGGCCCATTCCTCCCTCCTTTCTCTTCTCCTTTAATGTTCCTTTATAGTGGGTATGATTCAGTTCCTCAAAACGGTGTAGTCTTTAGTTCGCTGGATCAACCATTGCTTCCTGCCATGAATTTGAAGGAGCTTGGTGGACCTTTTTTCCTCTTTCCACTCTTGTTTTATTTTTCTGGTAACCCACATCTGAAAGTATTTTAATTATTTTCTCTTCATAGGAAGTTATAGATCAGATGCAATTTGAGTTCAACGAGGAAATAACCCATTCTTCAAGGTTGAGAAAGAGACATTTCAAAGGTTTCTTAGGCTGATAGCAAATTCTCTTGTTGGCTCTTTTTCTTGAAAGTAGTATAAATTTTTTTTTGTTATTTTATTTTATTTTTTGAGATGGGTGAACTCCGAAAGTCTTCCAAGCATCTTTCTCCTTTTGTTTTCCCCACTTTAACTGAGGTCCCTTAAATCTTTTCCTATAGATTAGTTAATTTCAATTCCAAAGTTTCCATACCATTTGGAGTATAGTGCATCTCCTTCATTCTTCTTTTACCAAGGAACTCAATTTTGGTGATTGGTTCTTTGGTGGGCTTCTTTGGGCTTGCCCAATTTCTTGCTGATTTTAGTGGACTCATGAATAGTAGCAAAAATAAGCTAAATAGTAAAACAAGCTAGTTCTAAACACACACTTAAGTTTAGAATTTTATCATTTAAATGATAAAATTTTACCTAAATTAAACCGTTATTAAATATTATCCTTTAATTTGAGGAAATATATCATAAAAAATGATATAAAATTAATTTACTAATTAGTGAGAGTAGCTACTTGGCTCAATTACGACTTCTAAGTCTAACTTTTATTAATTTTAGTAATAGAATTGGACTTTTTAGTATTAGAATTTTAATTAGACTTTTTTTTTTTTTTTTTGGTAAAGGTCTTTAGATAAAAGGTTGTGGATATCGTATACTATATAGTGAAAGTTGGGCTTAAAAATCGTAACTGCGCTAATTAAGTAGCTGCACCAAATTACAGAAAATTCATTAAACTTAATTTTAAAAAATTAATTTAGTTGGTTAGTGTCACTAATCATTGTAAATCACCTTAATTGGTATCAAACTTTTTGTTTTCTCCAAACGTATATATCCCCCAAAAAAAAAAACGTTGTTGGTGAAGATAAAAATTTGACACGTAGAAGAAAAGTTTGATACATATGATATAAAATTAGGTTTTTTTTTTTTTTTTTTCTTATAAAAATTTTAAACTTCCCATAATTTTTTTTTTAAGCGATAGAATTAGAGTCCCAAATTAATTAATGAGTTTAAATAGCATGCAAAATGGTATGTAGCATATGGTGATATCTCGAGTGTAATATTTAATTTTTTGTTGTTATCTAATTTTTTTTTGCAATTTGGTTTCTTCAAGACTCTATATTAATGTAGACTTCAAGAAGTTTAGGGTATTTGATTTTTACTTGGTTTCCTTTTAGGTGGAGTGCATATATATACACGGTTTAAAATTTTTATAAGCAAAAAAAAAAAAAAACCTAATTTTATATCATATGTATCAAACTTTTCTTCTACGTGTCAAATTTTTATCTTCACCAACAATGTTTTTTTTTTTTTGGGATATATACGTTTGGAGAAGACAAAAAGTTTGATACCGATTAAGGTGATTTACAATGATTAGTGACACTAACCAACTAAATTAATTTTTTAAAATGAAATTTAATGAATTTTCTGTAATTTGGTGCAACCACTTAATTAGTGCAGTTACGGTTTTTAAGCCCAACTTTCACTATATAGTATATGATATCTACAACCTTTTATCTAAAGACCAGAAAAAAAAGTCTAATTAAAATTCTAATACTAAAATTTCCAATTCTATTACTAAAATTAATAAAAGTTAGACTTAGAAGCCGTGATTGCGCCAAGTGGCTACTCTCACTAATTAGTTAATTAATTTTATATCATTTATTATGATATATTTCCTCAAATTAAAGGATAATATTTAATAATGGTATAATTTAGGTAAAATTTTATCATTTAAATGATAAAATTCTAAACTTAAGTGTGTGTTTAGAACTAACTTGTTTTACTATTTAGCTTATTTTTGCTACTATTCATGAGTTCACCAAAATCACCAAAATTAGCAAGAAATTGGGCAAGCACAAAGAAGCCCACCAAGGAACCAATCACCAAAATCGAGTTCCTTGGTAAAATAAGAATGAAGGAGATGCACTATACTCCAAATGGTATGGAAACTTTGGAATTGAAATTAACTAATCTAAAGGAAAAGATTTGAAATTACTTGGTTTCCTTTTAGGTGGAGTGCATATATATACACATTTAAAAAAAAAAAAAAAAAAAATTCTTCAACCTAATGTATAGTTTTTTGGTTTAGTCTTCCACTCTTCTATCTACCGCACCTACAAAGGTATGTATTTGTATACTATGATTTTTTTTTTTTTTTTATTATTATAGTAAAATTGAATAGGTTTTTGTTTAATTATTATAACATATTTTACTTCTCAATTTTCATCATAGCTTAAAGTTATTTTCAATTATCAATGCAAACTTATAATTGCCAAGGTTTTAACTTTTAGTTTTTTTTATTAAAAAAAATCTTGAAGTTTTTGTGTGTATATATAAACCTTCTTTTTTCTTTTGTAGGGTGAAACTCGTCCAAGTTTTGGTGTCTCCTCCCCCATCTTTCAAAGAAAAAAAAAAAAAATTTTCTCATGTGACTTTCTCAACTTTCATTTTTTAAAGTTTAGTAATTCGGATTGTTTTTGACTATTGAATTATGGTTACCACCTAAATATGCTTTCAACTATTATTTTTTTTTTGGATTGTTTATAATTATTATTGAATTCAAGGTTTTTGCATTCATATATGCAATGGTGATTACTTGAGTTTTAAAGCTTAATACATATTATGCAAACTCCCGTAATACCTTTTTTTTCTCAAAAAAAAAAAAAAAAGAAAAGAAAAGAAAAGAAAAAGAGTCATATAGTTATCTTTCATCTTCCATTACTAGACTTATATATGATTTTTTTATTATTATATAAAAACCCCAGTCTTACGCAATATGCATTCATTAAGTAAAGAAAACAAAAAGAGTTATATAGTTATCTATAATCTTCCATTACTAGACTTATATTTGATTTTTTTTATTATATAAAATCCTTTTTTTTTTTAATGAGAATTATATAAAATCCTTAGTCTTACACAATATGCATTCATTATATAGCCTAGTGTAAAAGATTACTTTATTTTTATTATTTAATATTAATTTAATTAATAAAAAATTTCTTTAGTTTACACATTATCCTTAATTAAGCCGTGCATTACAAGAGCATAATTCTAGTGAAAAATAAAAGAGTAAAATGATTGTGCACGTGGCATAAGGAGAGAATAAAAAAAATATAAAAGAAATAGAATATTGGAATATTTATTACTTAGTATATGAAATGTTTTAAGAAGAAATAAAAATTTAATAAAGGTATAATACAATCAGACCTCTCCAACTTTGAGTTGATGGAAAAATGAACCACGTACGTTTAATCTAGGTCGTTTTAGGATTAGTTGGCTGAATTTGCTTATTCTTTCCTTATTCTTTCCTTATGCTTCTCACTTTCGGCTCCTCTTCTCCTTTATCTTTCTTACCCATCACTCTCTTTTTCTTTAAAAGTGAGAATGCGACTGTATTGTTCATATTGGGAACTATCCAAAAGGTAACTATGTTGACGGTATGAAAAGGTACTTAAAAGAAGAAGGGGGCCAAAAAGCATTATAAGGTGGCACCGAACTTTCGAATGCATGCAACTTCCCTCTCATGTGAAGGTGACTTCTACACTTATGACCCTGTTTATTTTATTTTATTTTTTGTGGGTGTGATAACCTTCATATTTATTAAAATTGGAGAAAAAAAACACAATCAATCTCACAAGCGGTTCTAAGAATCTTGAAATATTGAGATTATTGAAACAAAAAGACTTAACAGACTTAAGAAATAGTATGAACTTATTTATCCCATGTAAACGGAATATTATATATAATTTTTACACAATAATTAATTATATTGGAAAAGTTTTTACAAGTTGCATGTCGTGAGAGAGGAAAAAGGATAACATCATTAACATGCGCATCAGCATATGTAACTCCTCTTTCACATATATATGGATCCAACATACAAGGAGTTTACGTCTTACCCCTATGTGATGGGTACAAAATATACTTTCTCGTGAGAGAGATCTTATGATACTATTTCATAAGATATGTACTTTTTTTTTTCCTATTAGAAGGGTAACCACTATTTGATATCTTTTGTTAAAGTAGAAACAACCTAATTAAAGGTCTTCAATTGAATGAAAATAAAATACAAACTAACTCCTTAATGTATAGAGATATAACTGTGTATGTTTTCTTTTACCCACATTTGTTTATTAGTTATGTGATTTGTATATATAAATGATTTAATTGCTTAAATAATTAGTGTACACATAAATAATTATTAAAATGATCACACAATGGGTTGGAGATGATTTTTTAATTTTTTTTTATCAAATTGATTTAAAGAAAAACTTAATACATCTATATCAGCTTGGCAAATCACAATTTTATATGAACTTTTGTGGTTGGATGCCTCATTGCCTTTTAATTTTTTATATTGATGGCTGTAGTAATACATGACAAGATACAAGAGAGTCAAAAGCGGGGTAATTTTTGAACTATTGAACTAATTAGTAATTAGGGCCATAAAACAATGTTTCTATTTATCAATATTAAATATAAAACAGTGGAGTTAATTTTTTAAATAATTTTATAAGAAGTGTTACGTTCAGAATATTTTAATAATAAATTCTAGATATAAAGTTGTTACTAGTTTAATTTGAATTTACCACTGAAATTCTTCTATTGTCAACACATAACAACTAGTAACAATGTGTCATTTAAGATTTGTCATGAAAATGTTACGGTCATAACATTTCACTAATTTTATTGTTATTTTAAAGTATTATGGAATTATCATTTTTATTTTATATATACATACATATATATATATATATATATATATTTTATGCCCACATGAAGAGTGTACACACACACATATATATATATATATATATATATTTTATGCCCACGTGAAGAGTGAGTCTTGCATGTGATGCTTCATTCGTTACATTTGCCATGGAAACTTTATCGAAATTTAGTAAAAGGGAAGCTAGATAATGACGAATCACAAAGTTGAGGAAAGGAACCTAATGAAAGTGTACCACTAATGGTATGGAAGAGAGAGGAAGGCATTTCATAAAAATAATGGCGTTGCTGAAGGTGATCTTTGACTTACCGCATCTTGGAATTTTGCTTAAAATATTATTTTCTTCATCTAGAACGACATAAAACAATCTGAACGATCTCAATTTTTCACACCGAAAGGAATAAAACAATCTGAACCTTTCATACCGAAAGGAATAAAACAACAAAATAAATGAACAAAAATCTAGAACGAGGTAAAATGGTGCACGTAAACGTGTAACACGAAATTCTGTCTTTGTAAAAGCTAAGTTATAGTTCAAGAATCAAGATTCTTTTTTGTGTTCATGCATGTTTTATATTTACTCGAATCAATTCCTAAGGGAGATTTTAGATTACCACGCACTATAGCGTACGTATACATACACTTTGGGAATTCGAAATAGCTAGGTTTGTCGAAGTTTTTGAAATCGAAATATTCGTAAGTTTGAAAAACACTTCCGTACGTGGCTCTCTAATAAGCGCAAGCCATGACACACACAGACAGCCAAGGAACGTAAAAAACGAAAAAAGCATTTGCTTACACTCAATAATAAACTATCTAGAAAAAAACACACACACACACACGTACACACAAAATAATAAACTGAGATTCACGTGTTCCAAGAATACAATTTAAAACCAACATAGCCTAACATTCCCGGAGGTAAGAGTTATCAATAAATCTTGATACGACTATTTTCACAAAATATTAAAAAACTATGAGTAAAGATGTCAATGGTATGTTGGGAATATGTATGTTATACAATAAAAAAAACAACAAAATAAATGAATTACAAATAGTTTAGAGGTTTGATCACTTCGTTGTCCTTAGACATATTGCTCTCACACAATTGATACAAAAGGGCTGATGCAAATTTGTTCCTAGGATACTAATAAGCCAAAAATATTTCAAGTAATATTCTTGAGAAAATCCTTGTGAATTTCTATGAAATTGATGATTAAGTACTCAAAAAAATGAATATGAATCACTATTTATAGCTAAGAGGGTTATAATCTTTCAAAAGGTATTATTGGCGACTCACTTTGATTGATTTTAACGTTCACAAAACATTCTAACTGTTTGAGACACTCATAACCGTTATTAAAAATTTTTGCAAAAATATAGGTTTTTAAAGACTTTAATTCGTCATCTGGGAATCTAGAGAACAAAGAGGTCAGAAAATAACCCACTATCGTTTTGACTAGTTGACAACCTATCAATCAAGAGTTGTGACTCTTTCAACTAGAATTGTAAATGAACTGAGTTGAGCCGAATTGGGTATTAAAAGTTCAAATTTGTTCATTTCTTTGGTGTAAAAAGAAACTATCAAGTTCTAACTTCCTACTAAGACACGATTTTCCCTTTTTTTTTTTTTTTTTTTTGAAAATCTAAAATTTAGGACCAAATTAAAAAAATATAAAAAAAAAAAAGAAAGGGAAAATTGTGTCTTTGTAGGAAGTTAGAGTCTGATAGTTTTTTATTTCTTTTTTTGAAAATCTAAAATTTAGAAGTAAAACTGTGGTGAGGTGTAAAACATGGATTCAGGGACGAAGTCTGGACTTGGAGTTAGTAGGGTGGCTCTGCTGCTCACTATGTGTGGTAGTTTTGGCCATTGACTCTATTGTTTAACTGCTATAGATTTTTGTTTAAAACTTTTTGAAGGGCCAGGTTGTTTATTTTTGATAAAATAGGTTGATTGGGCTTAACTTTTTTAAGCTTATTATTGGTAATTTTTGTTGCTAGGTTAATTTTTTTAAAGCTTGTATATTTTGTTTTATATTTAATCTATTAATTTTTTATGACCTTTAAAAGGTGAAAAATGCTAAACCTACAAAATTTTTACAAATTACTAATGTGGTAAGTGGTTATTGGTAAGTAAAAAGTGATGCAAATGCGTGAACCAATAAAAATTTGTTACCTCAATAGTTTGTAAAGACGTTGTAAAAAAGTTTGTAGTTATAATATTACTTTTAAAAGAATTGATGGCATTGTTAAGGGGGGTAATGTGTAATTTTATTAAATAAAATTGCTAAAATTAGTACCCACCTATTAATATACTAATATTTTTATAAAAAAAAGTTGGGGTGGGGGGCATTACTCCCCCAAGTCCATTTGTAGCTCTGTCCATGTGTGGATCACAAAAACATTGTTTTTTGAAGTTTAGCTAAAATTTAGGAGTTTATAAATGGTTAATTTTACATATCTAATCTTATCATTCAAGTTATTTAAATATGTGAATTTGATGGCATTTTGGGTATCTAATTAAAATGAGGATCCCAAATAGGGAAATCCCCTTAAATAGTAGTATAGACATTGTTAAATTATTTACAAGCTTGTTTATGAATATATTATTATGTTTAAGCATAGTTCGTTTAATAATCAAACCTAAATTTAAGGATTGAACTTCGCTTGTTTTCTAAACAAATGAACATGAACAAGGTTTTTTCTTGAGCCAAGCTCAAACTATTCATTACAGCTCTACTTTCACCTAGGTATCGATCAGGAGTCGATCTCCTTAAAATTATCTTCCTTTCAGAAGATATATATTACAAGATATATTCTAAATTTCTATATATACAACATGGTAAATGGAAAGTGATGTTTGTACAGGTAAAAACTTGCAAATTTAATTACAATGAAAAATATTTCAAAAATGTTTTATATGTAGTAGCATTATTCTAAATTTATTTTGTCCTCTCTCTCTCTCGTATATATATTCCCATTAAGCATATAGAGTATTTTATTTATTTATTTATAGTGAAACTCATATAGAGTCATAGTTGTGTAATGGAAATTAAGTAGCAGTCAAACTGAAACTTATCTATATATATATAAAACCGAAACCTCTGAAACTCCCACAATTTTCCACGTCATCACTATTTTATTTTTCTTTTTTATTTTAGGTTTTTTACTTTAATGTATTTCCTTCTTCATTTTGGACTCTATAAAATAATAAATTTGAATTATTCCTCCACGGCACAAACCCTAAACCTAATACAGCATCTTTTTATTGGACTTATAATCCTACGGTAAAGCAACCCACAATGGAGTTGCCAGCACTAGAGTTGGACCACATAGCTTCAAGTGAAATAAACTCAGTTTGCAAAAGAAGGAGAAGGTGGTTTTCATGCTAGCCATCGTTGCTTGGCAATTTACAATGTTGAAGCTTCTTAGAGAGCAACCTTATTGCAAGGTTGAAGGTAAATAAAATTTTCTACCCTTTTGTTTTTTTTTGGGAATGAATTATCAAAGGCGTCTGGGAAGAATTTTTTTTTATTTTTTTATTTTATTTTTTTATTTTTATATAATCGGTTTTCCCTGCTCTCTTGCATACTGGAGTTTATTGCATTGATTAGCAATGTTTATGATTTTTTTTAAGAGAATGCCTCAATGAAGGACTGGTAGGTATATATATAATACTAATATATAGAGAGAGAGATTAAAGATTGGGGAGCTGTAGTTTTATTTTTCCTGGAAAGAAAATCTTTTGAATATTTTTTGTAAGTTTATTTGTTTTTCATGATTTCAAATCCTATGAGAATCACTTTTGCTATGGAATACCAGACATATTTCACCATTAATCTGTTACGAATATATTTGTATTTTAGCGTTCATATACAATGATGCTAGGTGTAATCAAGAAATTATAATAATTTATAATAAAAAAAAACTAACACATAAAATAATTGTATACTTTGATTTATAACTTTGTTTTATTTTTTATTTTTTATTGTTGGTATGTAAAGAAAAGGTCGGCTAAGAGGTATGAAATACATCTTTATAGATTTGAATTTATTTTTAAATTATGAAATATGTTATTAGTAGCCCATCTTCTGCTAGAATTTAATGCCTCACCCCTTTTTTTTTTTTTTTTTTCATATATTTGATCAATTTGCATTTTTACTCGATTAATACTCTTTTTTTCCTTTCAATTGGTGCCTCTTCTTCTTTTTTACATTCATATATTTCAACATCTATTCTTTCCAAATTTCTCACGTTTGTGTGCGTGATGGGGGTTTGTTTTGTTTATTGGCTTAAAAGTGTCCAAATGATTTTTTTTTTTTAAATAGTTTTACTATTTAAGCCAGATGACTAAAGCAATCTTTACTCAATATTTGATACATTTATTTGTCTTCACTCCCTAACAATGTCATTTTATTCATCTGAAAGTTGAGACCATACAACATTATTGGTGTTAGAGTTTCACTTTTGGTCTTAGTATTTTTTTTTTCCTCTTAAGTTGTAACTTTTATAAGTGAAAATTTATAACTTTTGTTTGACTCTTCCGTGCATTGCACGGATTAGCGACTAGTTTAGTTAAAAAACAAATGTTTTAGTGCTTTGAGAGGCTCCATCTGTTGTTAGCTTCATAAATTAATTATATTTATTTTATCTGATTAAAAATGGAAAATAATTTTCATCAAAAGAAAAATATTTATTAAACTAATGAGGTGTTAATTAGCAATAACGCAAGATTAAGGAAGGTTAACTGAGTGGTAAAGGAATAAATTCCGAGCATCCAAACAAATCCTTGAAGCTTGCTTGATACCCTTCCCTAGCTAAATCATTATTAGTGATTCCTATTGTCTTAGAAATTCTTAAACCACCCTAACATTATTGAGGGCGGTGGCCCTTCTTCCCATAATTTCATTCCAAATTCATTCCATTCCTGTGGGTGCCCAAAGACAGCCCTTAAAAACTAGGCATGGCTAAACAAACAAAACCAGAACTTCTCAAGAGGATGGCCCACAAAAGGTGTTTGGGACCCACTTGATGAATTTCTCGTTCCCTGATTAAAGGTTGACCTGTTACACATTTACGCGGTCAATTTGAGTAATTCTTTTTTTTTTGGGCTTAAAAGTCAATTTGAGTAATTCAATGTCTTAATTTGTTTGCACTTTTTTGAAAAGAAAAAGAAAAAGAAATAAGAAAAGAAAAGAAAAGAATAATTAATTCAACTTCCTGACTTTGTTTTCTCTTCTAAGTAATTATTAATAAAAAGGGCATGTTTTGTAAATATAATAAATAGTGAGAATATACTTTTCACCTTTTAAGGGTATTGTCCAAGCAACCCGAAACCTCTCCCCGGCCCCTATATAAACATTGTCCCATGGTGCTCTCAAAACACAAAACCACCAAGTACTAAGTTTCTTCTCTCTTTTGCTTTTGTCTTGTATTCTGTTGATCTTCAACCATGGTGCTCTCAAAACCAGCTTCTGATTCTGATCTCTCGATGCATGCAACTTCTGCCTCTCGCTATGTCCGGGATTCACTCCCTAGGTACATATATACAACCCCATCATCAATCAATTATTTCTTCTTCTTCTTCTTCTTCTTCTATATTGTTATTGTTATTTGCTTATTTATTTTAGTTATGATGGCAATATGAACTCAGAAGATTCGTTTTAATGGAACTTTATGTAGGTATGAGATGCCAGAGAATTCAATACCAAAGGAGGCAGCTTACCAAGTCATACACGATGAGTTGCTGCTTGATTTCAAGCCAAAGTTGAACTTGGCTTCCTTCGTCACCACGTTGATGGAGCCTGAGTGTGACAAGCTGATCATGGAGTCCATCAGCAAGAATTATGTTGACATGGATGAGTATCCTGTTACCACTGAGCTTCATGTATAATTCTCTCTCTCTCTCTCTCTCTCTCTCTCTCTCTCTCTCTCTCTCTCTGTATTACACAAACACACACGTGTGCTGTGTGCACATGCACTGTTGAAAGTTGGGTTGACGGAGTTTCGAGTAGGACGGCGTGAAATATTATCAACTAGGAAACGTTGAACCTGAAGTCAAAAGTCAATTTTCATCATGTTTTTTTAATTGTGAAATTATAAGTTTTGCCAAGCCAAATTGTTCTTTTGTTATTGTGATAGGCTTATTTTCTATATGGTTTAATTGTAGTGGTAGGCAATTGTTGTCCAAAAGGGACATGAGAGCAGGGAGACTCGTGAAAATAAAGTGATGTAACGGAAAAATTATTTCATAATTACTTAAAATTTTAAGTTTTGATTGGTTTACATAATATTAGTTAGCACTATTTTTATTATGTATATTGTACCACGTACGTGTTTATTCAATAATTATTTAAAAATTTATGAATTATTATTATTATTATTATTATTATTAGCTCTTTAAACTTCTTGAAATTCAAATAATGAAACAGTGGATTCGGGTTTTGGCATTGGGTTGAAGCTTTTTTTCATAGTCCCTTTAATGCAGTTGATCGGATTTTAGGTTTTGGGGATTGGGTTGAATCATTCTCATAGTCTTTGGTAAAAGAATATTGAGTAGAAGAAAGAGCAAAAGAAACGTCAAAGATCGATTTTTCAACTAAATGTCAAAAGTTTTTGTCAAATTGTCAACAACAAGTTGTTGTGGTATGTTAGCTTTATTCTACTTCTACCTTTAGGCTTTACTTTTACTTTACGCCATTATATTAATTTAGTTTTGGCCCACCCTTCATCCGTAGTCTATAATTTATATAAAATTGAACATGTTTTACTTTTCGTTGAACTCTTAAAATTTGGCTTCATTATAAATATCTATATATATATATATATATATTGATAAATTTTTTGATCTATTATATATTTTATTCTATATTTAAACTCTTCCTTAAAACTTTCTTATGTAATAAATAGTTATATAAAAAAAAAAATCATAATAGTTATATAACCTTTCCCTTCCTATGGAGTGGTAGGAAATATTGTACATGATTAATAAATAGACCTAAGTGTCCACTAAAGATTGATTGCATCTTAAGCATTGGTTGACGATATTTCATATATATTTTAATGGAGATTTTATATATGATTTGTTTGTACAGAATCGGTGTGTGAACATGATAGCACGTCTATTTCATACTCCATTAGGAGAGTCTGAGGATGCAATTGGAGTGGGAACTGTAGGATCATCCGAAGCTATAATGCTAGCAGGCCTTGCATTCAAGAGGAAATGGCAAAATAAGAGGAAGGCTGAAGGAAAACCCTATGACAAGCCCAACATTGTCACTGGTGCCAATGTTCAGGTATATATAATGCTATATGTATCATGCCCAACATTTAGTAAACATGATAGTATAATTAATTTGACAAGAATTTAAGTGTAACAATAATCTAATGGTACTGGAAACTAGTAAAGTTTAGAGTTATTGATTATATCTATAATAAATTCTTTATATTGGTTGGTTTTGGCATAGGTATGCTGGGAGAAATTTGCTCGGTACTTTGAGGTGGAGTTGAAGGAAGTGAAGGTGAGGGAAGGATACTATGTAATGGACCCTGCCAAAGCTGTCGAAATGGTGGATGAAAACACCATATGTGTTGCAGCTATCTTGGGCTCTACTTACAATGGAGAATTTGAAGATGTCAAGCTCTTAAATGATCTCTTGCTAGAAAAGAACAAGCAAACTGGGTATATACCACTTAACTCCTTAATTAGTTCAACATTCATCATTGGTTGAAATCTAATAAGCTAATTGATTTTATGATTTATTTGCTTAATTTTTGGTAGATGGGATACTCCAATTCATGTTGATGCGGCCAGTGGTGGATTTATTGCACCATTCATTTATCCAGAACTCGAATGGGATTTCCGACTTCCACTAGTGAAGAGCATCAATGTTAGTGGCCATAAGTATGGGCTTGTTTATGCTGGAATTGGGTGGAATATTTGGAGAAGCAAAGATGACCTCCCTGAAGAACTCATCTTCCACATCAAGTACCTTGGAGCTGAGCAATCCACCTTTACCCTCAATTTCTCTAAAGGTGACCGGTCTGATTACTTCTTTTTATTTTTAATATAGATGTCATCCTAGTTTTATTCATCAACAAAATAAAAATTATTTCTTACTTGCTTTATATATGCAGGTTCAAGTCAAATTATTGCTCAATATTATCAACTAATCCGCTTGGGCCAGGAGGTGAGACTAAGAAATTACAAAAGCTTAATTGATATTACTTCAACAACATCATAAATAAATTTCTCAATTATTTTTTGGTTTTGTGTTTAAAAATTTACATCTTAATTTAAAAGCAGTACTAGGCCTATTATCATTCAATTACAATAACATAATATTGAGTATGAACTTCAAATTAACTTTATAACATATATACCTAATGCAAAAAAACTTGTACATGTTTAATAGGGGTACAAGAATATCATGGAAAATTGTCACGAAAATGCCATGGTGCTGAAGGAAGGCTTAGAGAAGACTGGTTGCTTTGAGATTTTGTCCAAGGATGATGGAGTTCCAGTGGTGGCCTTTTCTCTTAAGAACAAGAAAGGCGGTCACGATGAGTTTGAGGTCTCTGAAATGTTGCGTAGGTATGGTTGGATTGTGCCTGCATATCCAATGCCAGCAGATGCTCAACATGTGATTGTGCTTCGTGTTGTGATAAGGGCAGAGTTCTCACGCACCCTTGCTGAGCGTCTTGTGCATGACATCACTACGGTTCTCCATGAGCTTGAAAAGTTGCCCCCAAAAGTTAACAGTGAAGGGAAAGAAGTTCATGTCAATGTTGAAGAGAATTGGAGCAATGGTATTGTGTCCAAGAGAAAGAGTGACTTGGAAACACAGAGGGAAATCACTACTTATTGGAAGAACTATGTTAGTGCTCAGAAAGAAATCAAGAGGCAAAAGGTCATGGCCTCCTAAGAGTATTATGAAGATGGTAGCTAACTCTGCTTAAGTCGAAAAAAACAGAAGAAAAATGTCATTACATTTTAACACCATTTGAAAATTTTGTTTTTGTATTTTTTTTTTTTCCAGTAGTTTATGTGTGTTGGTTCTCCCCCATTTTGGCTACCAAGCTCATAAAATGACAATTAAAGATTGACTATTAATAAATTATTTTATTTTTCTTCTGGTAATTATTAGTACTAGCATTGCGCGGAAATATTTTACATATTTAAAATACCATCAACTTGACATGAAAATACAATAAAATACTCATTCATGTAATGTAGTAAATCCAGTTTATTTTATCGAACAACTAAAATTTTGTATCTCAATTATAGTTATACTATCTAAAGAACAGTAATTCTTACAACATTTATTTATTTATTTACAATATCACCAAGGATAGTATAACGGAAAAAACTAAGTTTAAAAGTAAATAAATTTAA
Source organism: Quercus robur (assembly GCF_932294415.1). Classification (NCBI taxonomy): domain Eukaryota; kingdom Viridiplantae; phylum Streptophyta; class Magnoliopsida; order Fagales; family Fagaceae; genus Quercus; species Quercus robur. The sequence goes on along the minus strand of NC_065536.1, from coordinate 32,604,903 downwards.
AATTTTAAAATTAAAAAGAATCTTCTAAAACAACATAAACAATGTTCAGACTTGTATTATATGCTTAATTCAAATGACCCACCCCTGCAAAATTCTTCCTAAGTCCACCAAAAACCAATGCGGCTTGATCCAAGTAGGGGGAGAAAAGAAACTCTTGTGTTAAAGCTGTGAAATTATAGAACATAACAAAAAACTTTCATTATAATATAACTTTGTCAATAATATTGGTTAATAAGGTGGGTCTGAGGATCTGAATTATCACACATGAAATCAAGTCAAACAAAGAAATTAAATTAACTTGCATTGTGTACATAACTAATAAAAAATTCGTCTCTTCCCTAAAAAAAAAAAAAAAAAAAAAAAATTCAAACAGAACAACAAATCATGCATAGTCCTAAAACACAGAACAAAGGATAAGGATTTTCCTAGACTCAAACATGCATGTGGTATAAACTTATAATTAGCAAAGAAGAAGCAGCACAATTTAACCCCCCAGGGTAAAAATTCATCAGTTATAGATGTCTCATTCAAACATGGTTTCTTCATGTGGGTTTGGCAGCAACAAAAGAAGGAAACCATTTAGGCAATAAACATAAAGATAAAATAAGTTAAAAAAAAAAAAAGTAGGAAAACTATGAACATTAATCTCATGAGCTATTCCTTTCTGTAGATACCAAGGTACTATAACCTAATATACACTATACAAATCACATGCATGAACTAATTAAAATATCGCTTGTCAATCCCTAGCAAATATAGGAAAAACCATGGGACTGCAGTATCATTCTTAATGAACAAAACATGCAACCCACATGATTTTTTTAAAACTGTGATGAGAATTTGTAAAGAATAAAATATGTTAGCCACGTGAGTTCTTCAACACCACATTATCTTAAAAGCGAAGTTTAAATTTGAGTCAATTGATGTTTTATAAAAACAAATACCCTAAACAAAATTAAATCTAACACAAATACCCAAAATAAAATAAATCTCTTAAAGAAACTATTTGATTCTAACCAAAAGACTTTAGTTCAAACGGATTCCAACCCAAATTCTAGACTTTAAAGCTGAATTTGTTATTTTTATTTAAAAGCTTTACCTGCCGATGGGTGGGAATACTCTGTTTCCTCTTTCTCGTTGTCCATCTCTTCGTCTTTGTGCGTGACTTACAGTTACCAACTTTCTCTTAATGTTGATTCTAAATGTTTCGGTTTCTTTATATGTAAACAGCAAAAGGTTGTCAGTCATAAGGTTTAAGCAAAAAAAATCAAACCAAAATAATCAAAATACCTTAATCTCAGCCAAATACGTATAGCAAAAACAATCCCAAGCCTAAATAATATTTAAAGCCAATTTCTTTCCCAAAAAGTAAAAAATGTTTTACAAAATCGAAACTTATTGATAGCAAGTCAGCAAGAGACCGGATGATTGTGGAAGGCCAGAATGGCGGTAATGGCAGTCCTCAAATGTCTCTCTCTGCCTTATGATCTCTATCAATCGCTATTTTTGGAATCTAAATATCTACCAAAACATTCAAAAACCTAAAATCAAAATTAAAAGTAGGATTGGATTCTAACCCAAAATATAAATCCAACAAAAGAAAATTTGGGCAATCCTTCTTGACCTTTTAGTTTCAGTTAAATCTCCACTATGCCGCAAATTTTTTTTGTCTCCTTCCCTTTCTCTGTATCGCTACGAACTCTGCTTGGTTCCTCTATCTTCGTATCCCTTAATCAAAACCAAATCTGACCCAAAATACCAATCTAAATCATAATTAACACCCAATTGATTCTCCAAATAAAAACCCAAAACCCTAAATTTTTAAATTTAAAACAGAACTTACCAGTAGTGATTTCGATGGTCGGGTAGCGAGTGGAGACTTACGGTGATGGCAGAAAATCTGACAGGAAGTGAGAGACATCTTTTCATTCTTGATTGCAAACTGCAGTTTTTGATCTCTCGATCTCTCTCTCCTCCGTTCTCTGCCTCTCTATTTCTCTGTCTCTCTTTTCTCTTGGTCTCTCTTTCTCCTTTCTCCGTGTAGCAATCTTTTTTTTTTTTTTTTTTTTTTTTTTTTTTTTAAGCGGTTAGTTTTCTTTTATACCAAGAGCGCTCCAAACAGTATTTAACGTAATGAAAAAATTATAATTTTTTACTCTTAAACGGTGTGATAGAGATACCAAACAATATAATGTATCGCTTTTTAAAGTTACACATGTCTGAATTTTAAGTAGGGACTTTTCCTATTTGTCATTACCTCCTTAATTCTAGGAACTCATTTTCTCTCAGCTTCTACAATTATAAATATATAGATATAGATATAGATTACTAACGCTCTATTTGTTTCGTTGGAAAACCTTTTATAAAGATAGTTTTTTACATTTTTCAGTATTTGATTGCACAAAATAAAAAAATAAAAAAATAAAATTGATCAATGGAAAACTATCTTTGATCAACGGAAAACACTAAAAAAAAATAAAGCTTATTTTCTGTAGGTTGTTTTTCATTTTTTTTTTTTTTTGAAAACAATCTCTCTCTCATGGTAAACTCTCTCACTTTTTCTCTCTTCCCTTTACTTTTTCTTCCCTCACACCCTCACTATCACAAACTTTGGTCTCTCTCTCTCTCTCTCTCTCTCTTTATAACACAGTTCTCTGATTAGATTTCCCCCCCTCCCATTGATTGGTCTCTCTCTCTCTCTCTCTCTCTCTCTCTCTCTCCTTGTTTCTCTTTCCCTTTATAACACAGTTCTCTAATTAGATTCCCCCCCTCATTGATTGGTCTCTATCTCTCTCTTTCTCTCTCTCCCTCCTTGTTTCTCTCTCTCTCTCTCTCTCTCTCTCTCTCTCTCCCTTTATAACACATTTTTCTAATTAGATTCCCCCCTCGTCTCTCTCTCTCTCTCTCTCCCCTTATTTCTCTTTCCTTTTATAACACAGTTCTCTAATTAGATTCCCCTCCCCCCAATGATCGGTCAATAGTTTTGACTTGCAAAGGAGAAAAAATTTGCAATGGTAATTATTTAATTTCTCTCTACCAAAATCTCAATTCTTTCCTTTGAATTTCAAGCTTGATTTTCTTTTTTCTCTAAGAAATTTTCAGTTTGATGGACTCTAAACAATTTTTTTTTTTCACACATAAAAGTGCAAAAAAAGAAAAAGAAAAAAGAAAAAAAAATGATTTAATGAAGTAAAAGATGAAATTTTAAACATATTGCCTATATGGCTCTAAATTGTTTTTACATAGGACAATCTTTGCGGTAAATTAATAATATTGTTATATAATGAATGATAATTGTTTAGGGTAATTACATTTGTTAGCAAATACATTATGTAGATACTATGCAGTAGACAATTAGTGTACCAGCATAAAGAGCAAACAATTAAAAGTTATTGTTATTTGTACTTACTGAAAATATATTTCCCTATCAATTTTATATATATAAACAAATGGTTGATATATATATGTGTGTGTGTGTATGTGCATATGTATATTACTGTTCATATATATGAGTAAGATAAATTGTAGAGATTATAAATATTTGACAACTAATTTGGATTTTATCTATTGTCAAAATTTTAGTATGAAAACTAGATTCATTCTTGATTTTATTTATTTATATTGATTACATTAGTTGGTTTACATAATATATATGTTTTAAATTATACAATAAATATTATAAAAAAAATTGCATACCAAACACTAGAAAAAATTCTCAATCTCATTTTTAAGATTGTTATCAAACACCAAAAAATGATATAGTTTTTTGGAAAATTCATTTTGAAAAATAAACAATTTTCTAAAAAACGTTAATATTGAAACAAACAATGCGTAAAGTAGCTTTGAATTATCCCAAAGTGAATTAGTGATTGGCTTTTTTGATGTTCTTTATTATATTATAGAATGTTTTTGGAACTTCAATAATAGAATCATAGAATACAACCAAATCAAAACTTCAAAACAAAAGCCCCATTGGTAGGTGAATTAGGATGCAATCTGTGGGTGCCCTTTTGCCTTGATAGGCCAAGGCCCGTTCTGCTATGTTCAGGTCCGTGAATCGTGGGTCAAGAATTGGTGCTGGCCTAATTCCTTAGCAAGACCATGCTACATGCCAGTTTGTGTGCAAGCATAGCACTCCAAGGATTCAAACAACGAAACACATAAGGCAAAGCGTTGGGCTGTGGTCAGGTAGACTAGCTACAGCAGAAGAATTTTGGAGCATAGCTGACCTTTTTGCGCAGATTTTGCCGATAACAATGGTACGGACTACGGACAAAGACAATCAAATTTAAATTAAAAAAAAAAAAAAAAAACATTAGGGTATATTGATAATATGGTTATGTGAAGTAGAATAAGTGACTTTTTAAGGGAATACAAGCGGCAGGAATTGGTGTAATTGTTAGAGACTCGGCAGTCGGCAGGCAGGGTCATTGGTTTTATTGTTGTTTGAGAGAGAGAGAGAGAGAGAGGCTGGGGCGGGCTAAAGCAAGGAAACAATATAAGAAAAAAAAGTTTTGCATAAGCTACAGTGCTTGTGCGGTTCATGATTTGATGTATATGATATTTAGGCCCATTGGCAATATTTTGTGATTTATGCTATTTCCAACCTAGTGTAACATTTTTGGAGGTATGAAAAACTACTATCTTAAAGCTATGGCAAAAATGCAAAAAAAGACTCCAAGGGTTTGGGTCAATTGTTAACTGACCCTTATCTTACCAATTTTGTTTTGTGACTCTTGGGATTTAAGAATTGTCAAACTTGACCCATTTTTCTTAACTCCATTAACTATAAATTATAATTGACATAAAAATATAAAATGGTCAAGTGGTCTGAACGGGAACATTTTACTACCAAAAAAAAAAAAAAAATCATTCTAAAAATAATATATACACAAATCATGACAATTTTCTGTCATTAATAGTGAACTGAATTGAGATCTAAGGGTTAATTTGGCCAATTCTCAAAATTCAAGATTATTATTTTTTTTTTTTTTTGAGGGAGTTCGTTTGTAATTGACCCAAGCCCCATGTTATTTTATTTTAATTTTTCATTTTACTATAAAGTTATTTTGTTCACCTTTTTTTCATTAAATTTATAACGTGGATTTTCTTTTGTTGATAAACCATAATATAAATTCCAAGTAGCTTAATTAGTAAAGTTTTTTATCGTTGAATAAGAAATCTGAAGTTTAACCCCCAGATCAATATTTTGGACTAATGATAAAGAGAAAAAAAGTGAATGTCATAGGTTGAAACTTTATAAAAAACAAATTAAAAAAAAAAAAAAAAACTTGTGGGAGCCAGTTACTCAGGAGGTATTATTAAGGCCATACGAATTGGGCCTATGGCCTAATCCGAGGACATTAACTAATCCGAGAATTGCCAAATGAGGTTATAATGGGAATGGTATAAAGAGAAGAATAAAGATAGTACGAGATAAGTCCAATACATGTCCGAGGAGAAAAGTCATCTCGGGAACAAGGATCCGAGGTCAGTAAGAGTGTCATATCACCCTAGACTTTCTTCAAAGTTACATCACAATTAGGAGTTGGATGTTGGACAAGGGGTAAGTAAAGGGAGGCAACAAATATCTTCAAAAACTGTTACCTTCACATTAAATGCCTCCCAACTAATTCTCTGACTCCATTAATGTAGAGGTGATACCTGAACAGTGACCAAGCAGCTTTACAGCTACTATTTGATGGTTTTGAGAGGTGTTGGATGAGACAAGAAGGAACTCCTAGAATCCAATCTACACGTGTATGGTAGGGATAACACCAAGATTGTAATATATAGTACGGAAAGGTGGCCTAAAAGGGAGATCGAGAAAAATCATAAAATTGAGGCAATAACATTTCAGATTCTTTTAACTGTGTTCAAAACAAGATATTATAAGATAAGCTTCTCAGTTTGTGCCGAGGACAGATTTTCTTACTTTATTTGTGCTTAACAATCTTAATTTAGCAACTTTTATGATCCATCTTTTAGAGTAGAACTAGTTCTTTAACCCAGTTCTATAAATTTATTGTTTGGTCTTGTTGGGTTTAAAACCAATTCTATACTGGGTCTGATCCAAATACTGTCCTTACAAAACTCATAATGTGTAAATAAAAATAAGTAGTAGTCAAATGGAAACTTATTCAATTAAAAATAATAATAAAAAGTGTTGTAGTGCTTTGATTTTGAGAGAGTTTCAACCCATGGTTTGTTTACTCGTAATGTAACTCTTTATCATCAAACTAAAATACCAATCAGTTTTTGGTGTAATTGAGAATTAAATCTCAAATTTCTTATTTAATCATCGTTGAGCTAACTGAAACCCACAGAGAGGCTCCATCTTTGATTTAAGCCAAGTAATATTTACGCTGATTAAAAGTGGAAAATATTTATTTAATTAATGAGGGTTTAACAATAAATTAAAATTCAGTAAATTCCCTGCAGCCAATCCAATCCTTGATGCTTGCTCGATACCCTTCCCCTTATTACATATTCGTCTTGTCCAAGAAATACTTGAAACCTTATTATTATTATTATTATTATTATTAACGGCAGTGTCCCTTCTTTCCGTAATTGTATTCTCGTTCTTTCCTGTGGGTGCCCAAAGCCAGACCTAAATAACTATGTAAGGCAAAAACAAAACAAAACAAGAACTTGTCAAGAGTATGGTCCACAAAAGGAATTTGGGACCCACTTGCATGAATGATTGGTTGACCTCTTTTAACATATTTTCGTGGTCAATTTGTGAAATTCAATTTCTTTTGTTTACATATTTCTTTCTGAATTTGTTTTCTCTTCTAAGTAATTAAAAAAGGACATGTTTTGCAATGAATGGTGAGTATAAATATAAATATAAATATAGATATTTACCTTGAAGGGTCTTCACCTCTTCTCCAAGCAAAACCGAAACCCTACAAATTTTGCCACTATAAATACAAATTGTCCGAACAAAATACCAACTTTCTTCTCTCTTGTTTTTTGTCTTGCGTTTGTGCATCATCGACCATGGTGCTCTCAAGGCCAGCTTCTGAGTCTGATCTCTCAGTGCTTTCAACCTCTGCCTCTCGCTATGTCCGGGATTCACTCCCTAGGTATATAACTATTTATATTCAATACCATCATCATATTCTTCTCTATTGTTGTTGTAGTTTGTTTGTTTTATTTAGTTATGATAATCTTTCATGGGCACTATGAACTAAAAAAAACAAATTGTTTGAATGGAATGTATGTACAGGTATAAGATGCCTGAGAGCTCGATACCGAAGGAGGCTGCTTACCAAATCATACACGATGAGTTACTGCTTGATTGTAAGCCGAAGTTGAACTTGGCTTCCTTTGTCACCACATTGATGGAGCCCGAGTGTGACAAACTTGTCATGGAGTCCATCAACAAGAATTATGTCGACATGGATGAGTACCCTGTTACCACTGAGCTTCATGTATAAATCTCTCTCTCTCTCTCTCTCTCTCTCTCTCTCATATGCATACACACACGACGGTTTCTCCTAAGTTAGCGTGAACTATTATCAAGTAGCTAGGGAAAAAAAAAAGAGTACTCAGTCTTCTCTCTTCAACATCTGAAGTCAAAAGTCAATATCCCAAAACTTTAGTAGAAAGTTGTATTAGTCTTACTAAGTCAAAAATTGTGCCTGCTTTTCTTATTATGTTAGGTTTATTTTCTATATGGTTTAATTTCCCTTAGTGTTCTCAGCAAAAAAATTTCTTTTTAGTGTTTTTCTGTCATGTGAAGTGTTGTCCAAAAGGGGTACGGCTTGTTTAGGACAACTTATTTTTATAATTATTTAATATTTTAAATTTTGATTGGTTTATATAAATTTACAGTTAACACTATTTTTTATTATGTGCAAATAATTGCCACTAGTTTATTCAAATTGGTGATATAGTATGCATAAATTTAACATAATTTGATTTATTATTATTTTTTAAATATGCATTTTGATAATTATGGTAGTAATTAATAGGTATTTACTGTGATTGTATTTGTAAATGGAACAATATATTCTTGCATTAAAGAAATAAAATATAATCTTCAAATATACTAATGAAGAATTTAAATAGAGAAATTCAATATAAAAATATATATATTAAAATAATGCCATATAAAATTGTGAAACATTAAAAACTAATGTGGCACAAACCATTGGGTTAGCACTTTCTCATAGTGCCTCTAAAGTATAAACTTTTTGAAATTAAGAAATAAAAACACAGTGGACCGGGGTTTCATGTTTAGGGATTGGGTTGAAGGCTTGAAGCTTTCTCACGGTCCTGGTAAAAGAATGTTGAGTAGAAGAAGAAGAAAAAAGAAAAGGAAAAACAAAAGGTGGAATTTTGAACGGAAAGTCAAAAGTTGTCCTCAAATTCTCAACAACATATAGTTCTCTTCAAAGGTGTATTTATAGATTTATAGATTTTTTTAAAAATAATTTTTTCAATTTCAATTTGTGTTTTAAAAATTTAAAACTAAATGTCTTTTGTTACTGAGACCATCCATGACAATGATTGTATATATGATTTTTATTTTAATGGAGATTGTATATATGATTTGTTTGTACAGAATCGATGCGTGAACATGATAGCACGTTTATTTCATACTCCATTAAGAGAGTCTGAGGATGCAATTGGAGTGGGAACAGTAGGATCATCCGAAGCTATAATGTTAGCTGGCCTTGCATTCAAGAGGAAATGGCAAAATAAGAGGAAGGCTGAAGGAAAACCCTATGACAAGCCCAACATTGTCACTGGTGCCAATGTTCAGGTATATATAATGCTATATGTATCATGCCCAACATTTAATAATATAATTAATTTGACAAGAATTTAGGTGTAAAAATAAATCTAATAGTATTGATTATATATAAAAAATAAATTCGTTATTTGGATTGGTTTTGGTAGGTATGCTGGGAGAAATTTGCTAGGTACTTTGAGGTGGAGCTGAAGGAAGTGAATGTGAGGGAGGGATACTATGTAATGGACCCTGCCAAAGCTGTTGAAATGGTGGATGAAAACACCATATGCGTTGCTGCTATCTTGGGCTCTACTTACAATGGAGAATTTGAAGATGTCAAGCTCTTAAATGATCTCTTGCTAGAAAAGAACAATCAAACTGGGTATATACCACTTAACTCCTTAATTAGTTCAACATTCATCATTGGTTGAAATCTAATAAGCTAATTGATTTTATGATTTATTTGCTTAATTTTTGGTAGATGGGATACTCCAATTCATGTTGATGCGGCCAGTGGTGGATTTATTGCACCATTCATTTATCCAGAACTCGAATGGGATTTCCGACTTCCACTAGTGAAGAGCATCAATGTTAGTGGCCATAAGTACGGGCTTGTTTATGCTGGAATTGGGTGGAATATTTGGAGAAGCAAAGATGACCTACCTGAAGAACTCATCTTCCACATCAAGTACCTTGGAGCTGAGCAATCCACCTTTACCCTCAATTTCTCTAAAGGTGACCAATCTGATTACTTCTTTTTATTTTTAATATAGATGCCATCCTAGTTTTTATTCATCAACAAAATATAAAATATTTCTTACTTGCTTTATATATGCAGGTTCAAGTCAAATTATTGCACAGTATTATCAACTAATCCGCTTAGGCCAGGAGGTGAGCCTAATAAATTACAATAAACTATGTAGATGAACTTCAAATTAAATTTATAGCCTTCCTAATGCAAAAAACTTGTACATGTTTAATAGGGGTACAAGAATATCATGGAAAATTGTCACGAAAATGCAATGGTGCTAAAGGAAGGACTAGAGAAGACTGGTCGCTTTGAGATTTTGTCCAAGGATGATGGAGTTCCAGTGGTGGCATTTTCTCTCAAGAACAAGAAAGGAGGTCACGATGAGTTTGTGGTGTCCGAAATGTTACGAAGGTTTGGTTGGATTGTGCCTGCATATCCCATGCCCGCAGGTGCTCAGCATGTGATTGTGCTCCGTGTTGTGATTAGAGCCGAGTTCTCACGCACCCTTGCTGAACGTCTTGTGCATGACATCACTACGGTTCTCCATGAGCTTGACAAATTGCCCCCAAAAGTTAGTAGTGAAGTTGAAGAGAATGGAAACAATGGTGATGTGTCCAAGAGAAAGAGTGACTTGGAAACACAGAGAGAAGTCACTACTCTTTGGAAGAACTATGTTATTGCTCAGAAAGAAATCAAGAGGCAAAAGGTCATGGCCTCCTAAGAGTACTACTACCAACTACCAAGATGGTATAGCTAAATCTGCTTAAGTCGATTAAAAAAAAGACAAGAAGCCAGTAGAACTTTTTAACATCATTAGAAGTTTTTCGTTTTTTTATTTTTTATTTTATTTTTTTTCAATAGCTTTATGAAGGTTAGTTTATTTATGATGGTCCTGGCAGAGCATTAATAATTTACTTTATTTTTCTTTTGGTAATTACCAAATTGAATAAAGGTGGATTAGTGATGATTCGCTTTTTTTTTTTTTTTTTTTTTTTTTTTTTTTTTTTTTTTTTTGGAACTGCAAATAACAAAAGCTCATATAATGTATCCAAGTTGGGTGAAAAGAGTCAACTTAACCATGTCCAGTATTCACTATTCTAGGTACATATATACAACCCCATCATCAACTTAGCTATTATATAATATATACATATGCATCCAAAAGAGTCTTGTTGGGTTAGTATTTGGTGAAATGTTAGTGGTAACTAGATAATGAATGTAGGTCGTCTTACAAGCCTTTCGATATTAACTCAAATCATGTCGAAGAACAAGATCTGATGGGAGATCTTCCATTAAGACAGTATGAGCTTCTAGATCTCTTCTAGCTATTGCATGCACTATTCCATTGCCTAACATTTTACATGAATAAAGTTGTGCCAAAAAAATATTGTACTACTGTTTGTGCTTTTGAGTATATTACCGAAATTTGAACCCTTAAGGGTGCGTATAGTTCGGGTTGATTGTTTATTTTTTTTTAATTTGACCCACCTTATTCTAGTTGAAAAAAAATCTAACTCAACCCAATTTATCACAAGAGTCAAACCAATTCTTTTTGATTTGGTTAAACCCATCGGTTAGACAGTTTTTTTTTCCCATAAATTTATAACCTAAGCATAGCACTGATTCAGCACAAATTATTTTATTTGTGCTTCAAAATTTAAACCATTACAAATAACAATATATTTATATTGGTCTTATACAAATAAATCCTATAATGTACTTTTAAAAATGTCTGATAACACAATCAAATAACTCCTATAATATTCATTTTATGCTTTTGGCATGAACCCAAAAATGAAAAAGGAATTATGCCCACAATTTTTAATAGATCTTCCCAAGACGTGCATAGATATAATAAGACCTTTAAAAAAAACTGCATAGACAACGTACAGACGTATTTTTCAAAAATATATATGAAATTTCCACAAATTGTCATTTTTACCAATAACATAACATATATTGGAATATATTCTGTAAAAAGAAAGACTTTTCAAAGCAGAGTTGAAGAGAAACAAATGGTCCCAACTCCCAAATAATGAACGTAATAATATAAAAGCACTTATTCCTTGACCTTTTGTCGTAATACTCCAGAATTAACGCCAACTCACTTCCAAGTACCACCTAACCCAAAATCACCATTAGGAAACAATTCCCAGAAATCATGATTTGAGCTAGAGCCAAATCAAGCTGATTTCTTTTTCAACTATCCTGACCTCCAGATTGGTGAGAACTTCCATGAAAGGTTCCCATAACTTGGCCCTCTCTTCATCATCACATATCACAAGCTTCAGTTGCTTAAGTTTCTCGGTTGATTGTGGCAATCCATTACGCAAGTTCAAGTTCAATAAGTACCCTTTCATGTGGAGCTCTTCTAAATTACGCAATTCGCCAATATCTTTAGGCAAATTTCTAATGCCAAGGCAATCAGATATGTCAAGAAATCTTAACTTTTGGAGGCTTTTAATTGAATCTGGCAACTCTGACAACTCAGTACAGGATCTAAGCCTAAGCTCTTTTAGATTTTCCAGCATTTCAATTCCTTTGGGCAATGCAGACAGATGATGACAATTGGTGATGCTAAGTTTTTCTAGGAGGATAACATCACACAACCATGCAGGCAATTCCACTAGATCATTGCAATAGTCAATGTTTATCTCCATTAGATTTGGCAATGCATCTTTTACTTTCATAGTACTATTCCCAAAAGCCTGACCAAAACTGCACATGAACAAGGATAATTTCTTCAAACTCCTCAACCATATAGGGGCCTTGAAAAGGGAAGGAATTGACACCTTCTCTAATCTGATTCTCTTTAAATTGGATAGAGACTTGAGTAGTTGAAAATTTATTAATTCAGCATGAAAGAAACCATAATTAGTGATTATCACCGCCTTGAGTTTATCCATATTCTCCACAAACTCAGGTAAGCTGTAAATCTCTGACTGAAAGTTCAGAATTAGAACCTCAACATTGGGTGCTTGAATGTTGCACCAACTTGATTTGAACGATTCATCTGCAAAAAGAGTTCTATACAGTGTGACAGGGTTTTGTAGGTTATATATAGTATATGTATGTGTATGTGTTTGTGTGTGTGTGTGTGTGAGAGAGAGAGAGAGAGAGAGAGAATGAACCAACCAGTTGAGATAGAAATTAGGCGAGCATTGGTGGGTTGTTGATTTTGTTTTGTGTACCAGAGTGGTAGGGCGTTTTCTCTTATGTCCATAATCAGTCTTTGCATTTTTTCTATTGGCTCTTGCTTACTCTCAGATATAGCTAGCTCTCTAAGAAGATCATGTTGTGTGACAAAGTCTTCATTGTAATACCTGCTAAACTCACTTGCATCTTTCCTGGGGAATGGACAAAAAATAGAAGCTTAAAAAGATTTAAAAACATCAAACTTTCACATACGAAAAATTAATTCCATTATCATCCAACATAAAAATATAATAACACAGCTAAGGAAAATAAATACTATCAGTTTCCATCTACAATAATTGAATTCAAACATCTACAAGACAAGCAACAATTTTTTTTCCCAAACAAATAGAAGTTGGAAACCCCTTCTTTCCCTTGGTAGAGTAGTTGAAATCCCTCATTGTTTCTAGCTTTGTACAACTTTCCTTCTTTCAAGCTCTTTGTAATAATCACCAACCACATCAATGGTATGAAAAATCAGATTATTGAAATAAAAAGTCACCATACTTTGTCATCACAAGACTAGCCAGATGCCGATTGTTGAGTTCCCGTAAAGTGGCAATAGCATCAACGCCATCTTCACCTAGATCATATAATTCTGCCCACATATCAATGAGGGCAGCAGTGTAGGTCCTTCGGTCTTCAGGAAATGAACCTAAATCCGTGAAAAACTTTTTGAATTTGACCTCAGGACCTGAAAATTCTAGGCTTCTTTGGAGACATTTTTGCAGATCAATATTGGAAATAATGTCATCAATAGACCATTTTCTCAATCTACTGAGCTGAACCTCTACACTCTGCCCACGGAATGATCCACCAATCACTTCAAGGGCTAGTGGAAACCCCCCACAGCCTTTCAATATCTGCAATTTATGGAACCAAATAACATTAGTTATTCTTTTAAGGTTACAGGGTTTATTTAGTGTTTTAGCTATTTAAACCACATTAATAGTTTGGAATATGAAACCATGGTTCGTATGACTTTTCCCCCAATCTTTTTGCTCGAGTTTTGGGGACAATTCATTAGAAAAAAAAAAAAAAAAAAAAAAAAACCCAAGCTTTAATGTATATGTACGTATGAAAACATGATTTCTAGAGGTATTTCTTCATTCATATACATACCTTACACAAAGTAAGTGCAAATAAAATTAAGCCTGTTGAATGCATATATATCATAGATTGCCAAAGTACCTTATCTATATATTCATCTAGAATGTCATCAGGAATGCAAGAGCTCCCATCTTGCAGGGTTGAGTGGTGAAAAAGAGTCATTGCATCCTTAGCATCTAACGGTTTTAACTCATATGAGCTAAACCTTGTAAATGCAGTTCTTGTGGTCACTAGAATCTTGAAATTTGGCATATGAAATTTAAACTTCTCGAGAAGGGTTTCTGATCCTGGCCAGACGTCATCTAGGATCAACAATGTAGGATTTAATCCAATTCTTTTTGGTAGTTCCTGCAAGTGGTTGACCGCATCTTCATCACTTTGAAACTCAGGCACCTGAGCACCCGCATGATTCAATAGTGTTTGTACAATGACCTTCAGATTGGGAGCGTTGGAAATAGTGGCAAAGAAAATATTGTCCCCAAATTTGTCTATCCACCAAAAAAAAAGACTCTAGTTAGAAAGTTGAGACCAAGGTACATTTTCTTATATCACTGTTACTGTACACAGAAACAAAAATAATGGCAAGGACATAGAAACAATCACACAATCCCACCCCAGCAAAGAATATGAAGTGAGATTAAAGAAAAAAGTAACTGTTTTTTTTTTTTTTTTTTTTAAAGAAAAACCACCAATTATTAAGAAATGAGAATCATTTTTTTTTTTTTCAACATTATCTTTGTCACCACTCTTCTAAGGCAGTAAATCCAAAGTATGAAACCAGCAAATGTGCCAAAAACATTCCTATGACTATTGAAAGGGCTAAAGCAACGGCCTGAACATCCTGCCTAATGAGACATAGACTTGTTTCAAACTGTAGTTCAATTTCACTTCCAGGAATTTGAATCTGCATGCGTGAATGCAATCTCATTCATTACAATTATAGCAACACACATATAATATTCAAGCAATAGCTCATTTTAGGATTCAACAGTGAACTCCTCTGTATTTTGTTTTTGGCACTACCTTACAGTTTACTTTCACTAGAAATAACATGTTTGCTAAACTGAAATATCCATTTTGACGCCAATGCCACTTAAATAAATTTAATAAGTTTTATATCAGTATAATTCTTTTATTTTATTTTTTTTATGGAATATATCAGTATAATACTATAATCACAAGTAGAGAGTTAGTGTTAATTACCAAATCACACACAATTTCAGTAAAGCAAACAAGTAGATAATGCAACAAATTGGAAAACCAAATCGACGAAGAACTTCTTCAAATAAAAAACTACTCTGAGGGTAACATACCCTGACAAGACAATTTACTAGTATAAAAGAAGTTCACATACTAAATAAACTTTTGAGATTAGACTCTACTGACAATGCATTGATGTCACCACAACTAGTCAATAACTTATGGACTTCTACATTTGCCTCTTCATCAGGATGCATCCGCTTCACTCCGGAATCCTGGGATCACACTGTATGCACTGATGCAAAGCTGGAACTTGTGTGGTTCAGCAGTATATTGGTTTGTCAGTGTTCTTGACAAAACCAAGAACTAGAAGGAACAGGGTTTATGGATTTGGAACAGAGAGATTCACGATATTCTGTGATACAGTAACCTCTCTACTCAGGAAAACAAAATCTGTTGCTCTCGCTAGAGGGAGACTTGAGAAATTGTCCCAATTTCTACTAATTAAATTATGACTCTTCTTCAACAATTTATCAAATTACTACAAACCTTTTTCATATTAGTCAAGGACATTAGCGCTATAACTCAAAATGACTAATCTAGTTTAGGACTCAACACACAACCACACAACACACACTTAATCAATATCCAATCAATTTGAGCATCACACCAAGAATTTGGGATACCTTTAATGTCACCATCTTGACAAAGCATTTTGACCAATGTGGTCTTCCCACATCCTCCAGGAGCAGTGAGTAGAAGCAGCGACTCCTCCCACAACTTTGTCTTCAACTCCTTCAAAGGCACATCGAAGCCAACAATAAAATCTGGGGGTTTAGGAACCGAATACGACGGCCTAGTTTCTTTTGTTTTCTGCATAGCCTTCAAAAGCCGCAACACATCCCTTCTGGTCTGTAAATTCATGTCAACTTTAATGAACGTCACAATTGCTGCGTTCAGCTCAGTAAGTTCATCATAGTACTTGAAAATGCGCAGCAACCAATTTTTTTTCGAGCACTTGCGAATGAGCTCCTCGCCCTTCTTAATTTGATCGATCAAGCTCTTTGTTTCGTCTTTTGGGAGACCAAGTTCTTCGCCTGCCTTTCTTATCTCTTCCATCGCTGGCGCAAATCTATCTAGATTGCGTTTGAGTCTTTTAAAAGCAGAGTTGAAGTTCAGGGCTTTCCTTCCATATTTCTTAACTACCTCATGCAAAATGTTGAATGCCTCTCCAAGCGCTGCCCCCGCCAATAATTCAGTAGCTGGCATAACTTTGCTTTGACAAATAGGCCAAAACAAAACAAGCCAAATATTTTCTTAATTTGTCCAATATCTTTGGAAAACCCAGATAAGAAATACAATTCTTACAAGCTAAGCAAGAATGGTGTTTCTCCACTCAGCGACATGCTACTTTAAAATTAAAAAATAATAATAACAATAAAAGATTAAATTTCATACGTGTAATATTCTGTTTCTAAAAAATGTTTAGGTTAAAAGTTGAAATTATACCCTAAAGTTTGGGTGTTTAGATTCTATGATCCGAAGTTTTAGAATTTAAATTTTACTCTTTGAACTTTGAAGTTTTATCAATATATATATATATATATATATATATATATAACCGAAACCTTTAAAACTCCCACAATTTTTCATGTCACCACTATTTTCTTTTTCTTTTTCTTTTAGGTTTTATATCTTATCTGTGTATATTAAGAGGATTCAAAAAGTTAGTTATTACTTTTTTTCCTGTCAAAAATACCCCAAAATTAATTAACTAACAACTTAAAAATTGAGTTAAAATAGTAAATTGACAAAAGAAAGTTAGTTATTGTTTTTTTTACTATAAAAAATACCTCAACCTAAAACTTAAAAATGAGGTTAAAATAGTAAATTGACAAAAATAATAAATTCTTACTTCTACGTTGAAATGTCTTCTTATTTTTAATAAACTCTTATTTTTACGTTGATTTAAATTCCTATTTCTACTCACTAACTTCCTACAAAATATAATTACTATTTTGTTAGTTTTAAAACTCCTCAAATCTACAAAACTCAGCCTACGTATATTTTTTTACTTCATCATAATGTATTTGTTTCTTCTGTCCTTCTTCTTTTTCAATTTTATTTTTAAAATTTCATTACTCTAATCTCACGTTTTTATTTTCCCAAATCTCTTCTTTTTTATTAAAAAAAAAAAAGGGGACTCCTACTATAAAACCAATACTATAACTTTTATCCATCCTTATTATTCCAACATCCCCACTAAAAAGCAGTTACTACTATGTAATTTCTCATGCTTTTAATTTTGTTTTTCACTTTCTCACTTACGATCTCCTTATTATCACTAACCTCCACGTTTGTTAGTCAATTTTATATTTATCTTATATTTGTGAAGTCCAAGTTTCATTCTCATCAATCTCATGTTTCTTTCTCTATATATTTTTTTTTTGACAATTTGTTCAATTTGTGCTTTTCAATGGTTAATTTTTAAAATTAAGCCAAACTTTAGCAACTAATTGATGGCTTCAATGGATTTGATGTTAGGGACACATTTTACGAGGTCTAGACTTGAGATTGGCAAATGCAATTAAGACTCAAACCATTCGTTGAACAAATAAGTATCTTCCAAAATTCTTGGTAGTATTGATTTATGCATTTATGGGGGAAATAATTTTTTCATCACACCCTTAGGTTTTTTTTTTTTTTTTTGGTGATTGGAAAAAGTAGAAATTCCAAATTATAATAAATGCAAATTATTAATTTTTACCCAAAAAATAGAAGAGCTTCTGAGTACATGCATGCTCAGAGGCTAGTAATAATAATAATGAAAGTAATAATATATATATATATATATATATATAATCAAAACCTTTGATTTTTTATTGACATTTCCAGAACTTGCAACATCAATATCATTTTTTTAAACAAAATTATTTTTTAAAAACAAAATTATCTAGCTTTTTTAATTAACAATATCAACTTCAACCGAAAGAGGACTAATCTTTGATTGGAGTAGAGATATGAGCTCATCTTCTGTTATTTTCTTTTCCTCTACTTTGTTAAAAAAAAAATTATTTTATGGTTTTTCATGCATTTTTCATGGTTTTTCCAATGTCTATGAATTTTTTTCATCGTTTAAAGTTTAGTCCATTAAAATTTAAAACTTATTTCTTTATGAGTTCGTGTACTTTTTTCTTTTTCTTATATTTCTCTTTTGAATAATCATTTTTTTTAATTGTTTCAATAACTTATTCTTTAATTATATATCTTTTTTGGCATTTTGGAAGTTTTAACATCTAAATTTGTGTTAGTTTTTGCAATATTTGAACATGTTTAGCAGATTTCAATAATTATACCATGTATTATTCTTTTGAAGGCAATCAATTTTTCTTTTATACTTCTCTATTGTGTAATCATATATATATATATATATATATATTTTTTTTTTTTTTTTCAAAAATCTATAGAAAGTAAATCTTATGATTCTTTAATATTCTTTGGCCTTTCAAAAGTTTTAACGTCTGAATTATTCTTTTAATGATAATATTCTTATATTTCTCTGTTGTGTAGTCACATATATATATATATATATATATATTCTATAATTTGTAGGTTTTGAATCTTTTGATTCCTTTCAATAGTTATAGACATGGATTATTATTTAATATTTCTTGATCTTTTAGAAGTTTTAATATCTGAATTTTTTAGTTTTTTTTTTTTTTTTTGCAATATTTGAAACTGTCTGACAATTTTTTTGTAAGTCATTGCACGTTCAAGCAATAGCTTCTTCATCAAATTGTAACACAAATTGAAGTCATACAAGAGCAAATCATGCAATGATGTAGTTTCTTAATCAATTTAAGATTTTATAAAATTATTTTAGTCTACCTCAAAAATAGGCAGGTTCCCGTGCATAGCATGTGTTAGCAACTAGTTTAAGTTATACAGAAACTTGTCTACTACGCATGTTTAGTTTATCCAATAAAATAATGTCACATTATCCAATAAAAAATGCATTCCAATATACCCCAAAATAAAACTAAACACTAAAAATGTGGCCGTGTCACCGCTTGTACATTAAATATAGTCCATATACATTTGATTTTTGTAAATAATTCATTGATTAAAACATATGACTCATAGTTATTCAACCCAACTAAGACATTAACTCAATCTATGAGTCGGGTCATTAGTTCACTAGTTTAACCTATGGGGTATCGGTTGAAATGTATGGTTAAATAACAAATTTTAAGAATATATATATATATATATATAAAAGTTCAAGAAATTATAAAATAAATATGTAAATTAAAAAAATGGGCATATGCCTAAATTAAATTGTCAAATTATAATTCAAAATCAAGGTTTCCCAATAACAAAATAGTCTTTTGATAGCAGTGACAGTTCTAGGAATATTTTTTAGGGTGGTCATTAAAAATTTTAGTTAAATAAAAATTAATAAAAATAAAATTTGAATATACCAACATCACAAAAAAAAAAAAAAAAAAAAAAAAAAAAAAAAACACGCAAATAGCACATAAAGTTTTAAAAACAATTTCTGCAAGTTTTCATATTTTGAAATCGTTATATAATAGTTTTGTTATGAACAAAGTTTCTCTCCAAACTAGTTTGAAGAGAAACTCTACAAACTCCTCAAATATCTTTATATTAATTGTGAATCTTGAAAATCTAACTATTGGATTGCAAGTTCTTATTATATTTTTCATGTTTGCAAAATTTCAAGAAGATCAAAAATCAATTGCTGTGTCATCAAAGATCAATTTCAAGTTTTTTTTAAAAAATCTAAAATTGTGTAAAAAAATAAGTTTATTGATCAAATAGTAAAAAAGTCTAATTTGCATGAAATTTAATATGCATGCTAATTAAGAACATAAGGAACATGAAATTCAGCAGTTAGATTTTCAAAATTCACAATGTTATCAACTTCATTATCAATGTTACCAACTACATTTTTTTCAATGTACACAATCAAGCAATCGTTAAACTACTGATATCCCATTCAATTACCAATATCTAGACTAAATAAGTAACAATATAAACAAAATGCATCATCTTTTTTTTTTTTTTATCTATTCTAACCCATTTTTGTATTCTTCAAACTAGTTAGGATTAAATCGACGCAATGCTACACTAACTTCTTTTTTAGGGAATGACCAAGAGGTTGACAAGAACCTCTTTGTAAATATGCACTTCTTATTTCATCTTGATCATTAAGATGAAAAGATAAGGCATTTTATCATAACCTAAGATCATAAAGAAGATTATTCAAGCTAATACAAATTTGCTTAGAAGATGAATCTTGCAATACAAGTGATTTACTTATATAAAATTGGTTAATAATGCTAGCAAAATAATAAATGGTAAACTATAAATTCATTCAATGTATTTGACTTAGGCATTCAGTCACCAAAAAGAAGATAATGAAATCTAATGGTAAATTTAGTAACAAAGTATCATTTGTAGTCAAGAGCTTTGCCTCTCAAATTCTTAACAGTGTCATGCAACACCCCGTGCGCACAAAAATGCTTCTCCAAACGTTGCTCCCAGCAAAGCCCTTCCAACAAATGCTGCTATTGATATAACTCTGTGTCCAACTCTAATATCCCAGATAAGAAATACTTCAATTTTCCTTGGATGAAATTACGGGTGGCAAAATCAACTCAAACCTATTTGCCCACCCAAACCCACTCATTTAAATGAGACCCAAACCCACCCAATTATTAATTAGGTTAAATGCGTATTAACCTAATTAACTGGGTACCCAATTAAACCCAATTATGATCCAAGTATCATTTATACAAATCACCCAACTCTAATATACCCCAAAACCACTAAAAATTACCAAAAATTGCCCACAGCCCACCAGGGAAGCTAATTGAATTTGCAAAAATTGCTCCATGATAAGTCCTATAATGTACATTTAAAAGTTTCTGATAACACAATCAGATAACTCTTGTAATATTCATTTTATACTTTTGGCATGAACCCCAAAAATGAAATAGCAATTATGCCCACAATTTCTAATAGATCTTCCTAAGACGTGCACAGATATATAAGACCTTTAAATAAATAAATCTGTATAGACAATGACGGGACTGACAAAGTCAACCTCCTTGGACAAAGTCATTAATACTGACAAAGTCACCTTGACAGACGAAACAACTAAGCATCCCTGGCGATACAACCTTACCTCTGACGAAGGTAGAGAAGCCATTCAATACAATCAATAAATGAGTCGGGCAATTAAAAGGCCAACTGTGTAGACCGTTGGAAGCTTATTAAAATCCATATTACTGGGGGTGAGGCGTTACCTAAAGGAACATTAAAACTACCATAACAGCCACAACGACTAGGAGCTAAGAGAATGTATATATATAGCCCTCACCCTTCCAATAGAAGGGACATTGACACAAAAACAGCATCCCTAGTTATTTTTATGCTCTGCTATTTACCATACGCTTCTTATACTGATTTTGGCATTGGAGGCATTATGGCAAGCACCACACCGCTACTTCTACGGTGACACAGATGAATATCTGACTCCATCTGGACGTGTTTATTACAACTAATGAATTTATGCTTTATCAATTTGGCGCCGTCTATGGGGACGACATTTTCATACTCAGATTCGAAAACGTAGTTCCTATCAACTTCTATATATTCAGAACTAGGACTCAACAGCCTTAGTTCAGCAAGTCCAGGCTCTAGCGGCCATCATTAAAGAGCTCACTAGACAGAATTAGGAAATGAGGTTACAGCTTCAACAGGAGGAGAATCGATCCAGAGCCAATCAAGAGGATGAGGGAGATAGCCATAGAAGAAGTGACCGTCGAGGGCCTACTACTCCAGATGAGCAGAACTTAGATCTTCGAGAGAGATGAGGAATGAGATGAACGAGCTGAGGAACGCCATTAAGGAGAAAACAAACCGGAGCCCGGATAGAATGGTTAGGGCAACAGACTCTCCCTTCACTACAGTCATCCTGGAGTACCCAGTGTTGTCAAAATTTTGATTGCCCCAGCTTGAACTAGTTGACAGACTTAAGGACCCCCAGGACCACCTCAACACCTTCAAGACGACACTAGGCCTTCAACAGCCTTCTAATGAAATATTGTGTCGTTTCTTCCCTATCACATTCACAAAGTTGCTAACTTCATCCATCAATAGCTTCGAGCAATTGAGCAACACCTTTTTGCGCCACTTCATCGGGGGACAACGCCCTAAGAGGCCAACGGACCACTTGCTTACTATTAGACAAGGGGAGAAAAAAACCCTGAGGTTGTATGTGAAATGATTCACGAAGGAGACCTTGGAGGTAGACGAAGCTGACGACAAAGTGCAGTTGACGACCTTTAAGGCAGGGCTGAAGTCCAGAGAGTTCGTGATGTCACTCGCGAAGAATCCTCCTAAGACGATGGCAGAGATGCTCTTGGAGGCATAGAAGTACATGAATGCTGAAGATGCACTAGCCACCATAAGAGACATAAAGAAGCCAACAGACAAGGGAAAGAAGAAGGACGATCGTAGGGGATAAAAAAGGGAGCATCCAAATTACCAGACTAGCGACGAGGGTAAATGGAGAGACGAAAAAACTCCTCGAACAGTAAAATTCACTCCTTTAGTTATGTCAGTTGACAAAATTTTGGCGCAGATTAAGGATGAGCATTACCTCAAATGGTCAAGGCCATTACATTTGTCCCACAATGTCTAAGACAAGAAGAAGTACTGCCGGTTCAATAAGGATCATGGCCACTACATAGAAGATTGTCGGGACCTAAAGGAGTAGATAAAGGTATTGGTACGGAAAGGAAAACTGCAGAAGTATGTGAAGAAGGGAGAATCTAGCAGGTTCAGAGATGATGATAAAAACCAGCACGGGTTTTCGCCCAAAGACGAGGATCACATGTCTTGACGACCACAAACTGTGATCATGGAGATAAGGACGATCACGGGTGGGCCATTCACAGGCGGATCATTCAGATCCCTCAAGAAAGCATGTTAGAGGTAGGTGAACAGTGTTCACATGACACCCCCATTTAAACAGAGAAGGATGAACCAGGACATGTCTTTCGATGAAGAAGATGCTAGGGGAGTGAAGCAGCCTCACAATCACCCCTTGGTCATAATGCTCACGATAGAAGGATTCAACACCAAAAGAATCCTCATGGACAATGGTAGCTCCGCAGACATCATCTACCTTCTTGCTTTCTAGCAACTGAAGCTAGATCCAGGAATACTACATCCATTTGACTCCCCCCTCGTCAATTTCAGTGGGGACAGAGTATATCCCAAGGGTATAGTGACTTTGACAGTAACAGTGGGGACCTACCCAAAGCAGTTGACACGTCAGTTAGACTTTTTAATGGTAGACTGCCCCTCATCCAACAATGTGATCAATGGGAGACCCACGCTTAACTGGTGGAAGTCAGCCATGTCCACCTATTGCTTAAAGGTAAAGTTCCCAACTAAAAATAGTGTTGGCGAGGTAAAAGGAGATCAGGTCTTAGCCAGGGAATGCTATCAGGCCGTGTTGGCCGTAAAGGAGAACCATACATGGATTATCAAGGAGAAAGAAGAAGATAAAGTGGAAGCCTTAGAGATAGTGGAACTGGTCGAAGGAGAAGCAACAAAGACGACAAGAATAGGGACGACACTAATCCCGAGATGAAAACAAGGCTCGTCCAATTCCTTAAAAAAAAAAAACTGGACGTCTTCGCCTGGACTCATAAAGACATGCCAAACATATATCCAAAAGTTTTTCAGCATAATCTGAATGTGGACCCGGAGAGAAAGCCCATCCAGCAAAGATGACGAGTCTTCACCCCAAAACGGAACCAAGCAATTACAGAGAAGGTTAACAAACTATTGTCAACAGGCTTTATCTGGGAGGTCTACTATTCTAATTGGCTCGCAAACATTGTCCTAGTGAAGAAAGCAAATGGGAAATGGAGAATGTGCGTGGACTTCACAGACTTGAACAAAGCCTGCCCGATAGACAGTTTCCTTCTGCCGAGAATAAACTAGCTAGTGGATTCTACAGTCGGGCATAAGTTACTAACATTCATAGATGCTTTCTCAGGATACAACCAGATAAAAATGGCTGAAGAAGATCAGGCGAAAATTGCTTTCATTACAAGTTAGGGGCTCTATTGCTATAAGGTGATGCCCTTTAGGCTGAAGAATACAGGAGCAACCTACCATAGGTTAGTGAACAAGATGTTCAGTAAGCATATTGGCAGGAATATGGAGGTGTATATGGATGACATGCTTGTTAAGAGTAGAGAAGAACTTGCCCATTTGGACGACTTGAAGGAGACGTTTGCCACCCTTAGACAATACTAGATGAAGTTGAATCCTAGCAAATGCGCCTTTGGTGTATCCTCGAGGAAATTCTTGGGATTCATGGTGTCCCAAAGGTGGATAAAAGCAAACACGGAGATGGTGCAGGCCATACTCAACATAACATCGCTCAAGACCGTCAAAGAGGTCCAGAAGCTCACAAGAAGAATTGCAGCTCTCAACAGGTTTGTCTCTAGAGCAATGGACAAATGCCTACCCTTCTTCAAGACATTAAAGTAGGTCTTTGCCTAAACTGACGAATGTGAAGCAACCTTTCAGGAACTCAAATGATACCTGAGTAATCCATCCCTCTTGAGTCCATCAAAGGAGAGGGAAAATTTATATTTGTATTTGGCAGTCTTAACCACGGCCGTAAGCATAGCCCTCATTTAAGAAAAGGAAAGGAAGCAGCTCCTAATTTACTACTTCAGTCAAGCTTTCCGTGATGTTGAAGCTAAGTACCCAAGGATTGAAAAAATTGCATTTGTGTTAATTGTAGCCTTGCGCAAATTGCAAACATACTTTCAGGCGAACTCCATCCTGGTGATGACTGATCAACCTATCAAGAAGTCCATGAACAAGCTTGAAGTAGCAGGGAGAATGGTCTAGTGGGCAATTGAACTTAGCCAGTTTGATATTGAGTACCACCCCAGGATAGCTATTAAGGCACAAGCCCTGGCGGACTTTATCACCAAGTTCACCCTCCCAAATGAGAACGGTCTCACCAACGAGACAAAACAATGGACAGTGTAGACCGATGGTTTGTCAGCCCAAAAGAGGGAGGGAGTAGGGGTTGTCATAACCGCCCGTGACAGAGAAGTGCTCAAATACAGAGTTCAATTGAAATTGCCGGCCACAAACAAGGAGGCCGAGTATGAAGGGATATTGACAGGATTGAGACTCGGGAAAGCGCTCGAAGCTAAGAACTTGCTAATCCAGAGTGATTCAAATCTAGTGATTGGGCAGATTAAAGAAGAGTATGAAGCAAAGGAGGAAAGAATATAGAGATACCTCAGGCTGATGAAGCATCTGACTCAGGAATTTGATGAAGTGGAATTCGTGCAAATTCCTAGAAGTCAGAATATGATAGCAGACAAAGTCACAAAGCTAGCATCATCAGAAGAAGTAGTGGTGAGCACGGCCATGGTAATGGAAGTCCAGAAATGCCCCAGCATCGAGGAAATCTCCACATTCGTAATCCAAAGCACAGGTAGCTAGATGACACCAATCATCTCCTTTCTCCAGGATAGGCACCTCCCTCAAGACATTGAGAAGGCTAGGAAGGTCAAGAGGACAGCAGCCAGGTTCACGATCCTGAACAACACTCTATACAAGAGAGGTTTTTCCATGCCTTACCTGAAGTATGTGGACGAGGAAGAAGCCAAATATATTCTAGAAGAGATCCATGAAGGAGTTTGTAGAGATCATGCTGGCCCCAGATCACTGGTAAGTAAAGTTATCCAAACAGGTTATTTCTGGCCCACAATGTAGGTAGATGCAAGGGAGCTCGTCAAGAAGTGCGACAAGTGTCAAATGTTTGGGAATGTCCAACGCCTTCCAGTGGAGAAACTGACGATGATATCCTCCCCCTGGCCTTTTGCCCAATGGGGAATCGACATCGTCGGCATGTTGTCTCAAGGTAAAGGACAGGTAAAATTTCTATTAGTCGCCATTAACTACTTCACAAAGTGGCTCAAAGTAGAGGCACTAGCAACCATCACTAAAGCCAGAATCCAGAACTTTGTGTGGAAAAACATAATTTGTAGGTTCAGGATTCCACAAACGATCATATCAGATAATGGGCGGCAGTTCGACAGCCAAAGTTTCAGGGACTTCTATTCAGGCCTAGGGATCAAGAACCAATTCTCATCGCCAGTACATCCACAAGCAAACGAACAGACGAAGGTAATGAATCAGACACTACTCAAGATAATCAAGGCCAAGTTAGACAATGTAAAAGGTGTCTGGCCGGAAGAATTGCCCAGTGTCTTGTAGGCCTACAAGACCACAGCAAGAACCCTAACAAGAGAAACCCCCTTCAGACTCACCTGTGGTACCGAGGCAGTAATCCCGGTCGAGGTGGGAATAGCCAGCATCAGGCAAGAAAAGTTCCATGAGGAGAATAATGACAACCAGTTACAAGTTAACCTGGATTTTTTAGACAAGGTGAGAGAAAAAGCCTCCGACAAGATGACGAAGCACCAACAGAAGATGGCAAAGTATTACAACAAGAGGGTAAAGCTAAGACGACTCGATATAAGAGACCTCATCCTGCGCAAGGTCACCCCAGCAACTAGAGACTCTGCCCAAGAAAAACTCGGCCCCATATGGGAAGGACCTTACCGAGTTGTCAATACTCCAAGCAAGGCAGCTATCACCTGGAAACCATAAACAGGCAGAGACTTCCACAACCATGGAACATTGAACCTCAACCCACAGAGGAAGGTAGACTCGTAAAAGCATACCTCCCCGAGGAAGAAGTGGTAGGCCAGATCCTTCTCATTGGGCAGACTAACCCTAACTCGCTCTGGGAATTGGAATCTATCCTTAAATCTAACTAGTGTATCAGCATCCAGCCTACACTCCTCCTCGAGGTCATGAAAAGTCCTAACCTCTTGAGGGATAGAGACGGAAGTATCTCTCTCCATTGGGTCACCGCTAGACGATAACCCAGTCTCGAGTTCACTAGACCTAACCTTAGACATTATCTCCCGCTCTCTCACCAAACTCTCGAACCAATCAATCGATTGACGAAGCAAAGGCAACAGATCGGCCAATGCAATGCTCAAACTGTTACCCTCAAAAAAAAATTCTCAAGGTGTGGGAAAACACCTAAAGACCTTCCGAAGCATGCAAAAAGGAAAGAAATTGAGGGGCAAGCTATCCTAACCTCAGAGCTACTAACCATGGAAAACCAGAAAAAACAGAAAGGGAAGAAATAAAAGCTGAATCCCCAAGAAATCAAAGACAAACACCTAAAGAAAAGGAAAGGAGAGAAAGAAAGAGATTAGAAGTTGTATGCAATAATAATAATTAAAAAAAAAAAAAAAAGGAAGCAAGAAAAAGAGAAGAAGTGTACCTCAAAAAAGGCAGATGAGGGAGGCACCACCGCACTACACACCGGCTTGAAGAAGAGTTGCATAGTGAAGTTGGGAAAGAAAACACTCGGAGCAATGATTGGAAGTTTTGAGAAAAGTGAAAGGGAAAAATGAGAAGGCAAGAAGTTTAAAAACCAAAGCTCAAAAACTGAAATTCAGCGGGAAACCCAAGAGTCATACGATTGGAGCATTAACTCCACTGACTAGAACGTTCCACGTGGCCACAATACGTGTGGCGCCGCCACCATGCATTTAATACGGAGCGAAACCCCAAGGGTCATGGACAGCTCATAAAAGCCTTTCATCTTCTATGGTCATCATGACACATCACGACAACTATAGAACCTCAGGGGCAACTGACGGGATTGATGAAGTCAATCTCCTTAGACGAAGTCATTGATACTGATGAAGTCACCTTGACAGATGAAACAACTAAGCATCCCTGGCGATACAACCTCACCTTTGATGAAGGTAGAGAAGCAATTCAATACAGTCAATAAATGAGTCAGGCAGTTAAAATGCCAACTGTGTAGACCGTTGGAAGCCATTAAAATCCACATTACTGAGGGTGAGGCGTTACCTAAAGGAGTATTAAAACCACCATAACAGCCACAATGGCTAGGAGCTAAGAGAATATATATTTATAGCCCTCACCCCTCCAACATAAGGGACATTGACACAAAAACGGCATCCCTAGTTATTTTTATGCTCTGTTATTTACTATACGCTTATTATACTGACTTTGGCATTAAAGGCGTTGTGGCAAGCACCACACTGGTGACCACCGTAAGGGATTGCTACTTCTACGGCTACGCAGACGAATATCTGACTCCATCTGGACGTGTTCATTACAACTGACGAATTTATACTTCATCAGACAATGTACAGTAACAAAGTATTTTTCAAAAATATGAAATTTCCACAAATAGTCATTTTTGCCAATAACATATATTGGAATATATTCTGTAAAAAGAAAGACTTTTCAAAGCAAAAGCAAAAGCAAAATCAAATGCAAAAGCAGAAGCAGAAGAGAAAACAATGGACTCCTGAATCGTGACCGTAGAATATAAAAGCACTTATTCCTTGACCCTTTGTCGTAATAACTTGAGAGCTAACGCCAACTCACTTCCAAGTTCCAAGTACCACCTAACCCAAAATCACCATTAAGAAAAAATTCCTAGAAATCATGATTTGAGCTTGAGCCAGCTCAAACTGATTTCTTTTTTAACTATCCTGACCTCCAGATTGGTGAGAACTTCCTTGAAAGGTTCCCATAGCTTGGCCCTCTCTTCATCATCACATATCACAAGCTTCAATTGCTCAAGTTTCATGGTTGACTGTGGCAACCCATCACGCAAGTTCAAGTTCAAGTACCCTTTCATGTGGAGCTCTTTGAAATTACACAATTCACCAATGTCTTTTGGCATGTTTCTAATAAGTTTCTAATGCCAAGGCAGTCAGATATGTCAAGGATTCTTAACTTTTGGAGGCTTTTAATTGAATTTGGCAACTTTGACAACTCAGTACAAGACCGAAGCCCAAGCACTTCTAAATTTACCAGCATTCCAATTCCTTCAGGCAATCTAAATAGATGATGACAATTGCTGATGCAAAGTGTTTTTAGGAGGATAACATCACACAACCATTCAGGCAATTCCACTAGATCACTGCAATAGTCAATGTTTATCTCCATTAGATTTCGCAATGCATCTTTAACTTTCATAGTACTATTCCCAAAATCCTGACCAAAACTGCTCATGAACAAGGACAATTTCTTCAAACTCCTTAACCATATAGGGGCCTTGAAAAGGGAAGGAATTGAAACCTTCTCTAATCTAATTCTCTTTAAATTGGATAGAGACTTAGAGTAGTTGAAAATTTATTAATTCAACAAGAAAGAAACCATAATTAGTGATTATCACCACCTTGAGTTTATCCATTTTCTCCACAAACTCAGGTAAGCTGTAGTTCTTTGACTGAAGTTCAGAACTAGAACCTCAACATTGGGTGCTTATATGTTGCACCAACTTGATGAGAACAATTCATCTGCAAAAAGAATTATATATGGTGTGACAGGGTTTTGTAGGTTATATATAGTATATGTATATCGAGACCTAAGGGCGAAATTTTCAAATGAGGCCTTTATGTTATCACTTAAATATTTAAATAGCATTTTATATAATATATATTTGTTTAAATCCATTCTTTTTACTCTTTAATATGATTTTTTTTTCACGAAAATGTTAAAGTTATAACAAATTTTACTACAAACTAGTTTTGTAATGAATGAGATCAAATGACATGAAGCTTACAAAAATACTAGAAATATTATAAAATTTACAATATAAGAATTACAAAGATATATAACTAATCACAAATATTCATTCAAAAATACATTCAATAGTTTGTTGAAATCTACCTATTATATTCATTATCACATCAAATTATAAAAGTTATGGAGATCACCACGCACCATTGGTGCAATGATCACTTCACAAGTATAAGTTCTTGTGGGGTGTTAGGGGGGCAATGGCCGAGATTTAAGTCCCTAGAAGAGAGTTTCGCACACATATATACTTAAATTAGGTTAGAGTATAATTTTTATTTTGTATAAAAATAATTAAATAAATAAAAGTTATGTAGTAAAATTTATAGTATTTTTAACATTTTCTTATTTGAATTACTTGTGGTTAGTAACAAGTCTATTTATAAGACCTATTTATTTAAATTGTTTTGTTTCTATTTCTAGCATTACTTAATTCTTTAAGTTTTCTTA
Organism: Quercus robur; assembly: GCF_932294415.1. NCBI lineage: Eukaryota > Viridiplantae > Streptophyta > Magnoliopsida > Fagales > Fagaceae > Quercus > Quercus robur. Next base: position 32,574,670 of record NC_065536.1, on the reverse strand, counting down.
ATAGCAAAAAAAAATGTCAATTAAAATTTTTTAATATCTCCCAAAAATATTTATATATAAAAAATAAATAAATAAATTGGCCCCCAAATTTGAGGCCTTCTCTAGGAAGGGAGCCTAGGCAATGGCCCAATAGGCCTAAGCCTAGGGCCGTCCCTGTTGCAAACTTGCATGATCCCAGAGGGAGGGTTGATATAAATGTCTAGAAGTTATGGAGTTGTGGTGACATCAATGAGTTGTTTGCTCAGTAGAATCTAATCATACAAGTTTTGAGTTTGTAAACTCCTTTTATAGTAAATTGCCTTTGTGGGGGTATGTTTCCCTTTGTTACTAATTTGTTGCATTCTTTACTTTTTCGTTCTGCTGATATTTAGTGATTTGGTAATTAAGACTTAACTCTATACTTGTGATTAAACTGATAAAAAAACTTGATAGCTTTTAATTAAGTGGTATTGGGGTCAAAATAGAAACTTCAGTTTAGGAAACAAGTTATTTATAGTGGTGGTAAACAGTTAAGTAGTAAAAAAAACAAAATACAGAGGAGTTCATTGTTGTATCCTAAAATGAACTATTGCTTGAATATTATATATGTTTCAGCTATAATTGGAATGAATGAGATTGAATTCAGACATGCAGATTCAAATTCCTGGAAGTGAAATTGAACTAAACTTTGAAACAAATCTATGTCTCATTAGGTAAGATGTTCACGCCGTTGCCGTTTCAACAGTCATAGGAATGTTTTTGGCACATTTCAAACTTTGGAATTACAGCCTTAGAAGTGTAGTAACAAAGATAATGTTGCACCAAAAAAAAAAAAAACAAAAATGAATCTCATTTCTTAATGATTGGTGGTGATTCTCAAAAACACAGTTTTAATTTTTATTATTATTTATTATTTTAAATCTTACTTCATATTCTTTGCTGGGGTACGTTGGGATTGTGTATTTTTACTTCTTTGCCATTATCAATGTTTCTGTGTACAGTAACAGTGATATAAGATATGAAATGTACCTTGGTCTCAAATTTCTAATTAGAGAGATTGTTCTTTTTTGATAGGCAAATTTGGGAAGAATATTTTTTTTTGCTGTTATTTCCAAAACTCCGAACCTGAAGGTCATTGTACAAAAACTATTTCATCATGTGGGTCTGATGCCCCATTTTCAAAGCGATGAAGATGCAGTCAACCGGCTGCAGCAACTACCAAAACAAATTGGATCAAATCCTATATTGTTGATCCTGGATGATGTCTGGCCTGGATCAGAAACCCTTCTCGAGAAGTTTAAATTGCATATGCCAGATTCCAAGATTCTAATGACCTCAAGAACTGCATTTCCTAGATTTAGCTTTACATATGAGCTAAAACCATTTCCTAGTGTTCTCACCGCTCGGCCGCATAAACTGATGTTGAAATGCAAGATGAAAATAAACAAATAAAAACTCACTGTTACACCTCAACCTTCTCCTGATTTAAGGCCTATTCTCATCTACTAACTCAATGGTTACATCGCAATCGCAATTTGGCTTTTCTACCTCAAGAAACTTATTTGATCAACAATTTTCATTTCTAACGTTGGTGACCACAGTTTGTGTGGGTGTGGTATATCAAAATAAAAATGGCAACAATGAGTAATATATTGCATCCATAATATTTCCACAACAAATTTTGAATAACATATTGTTACTAATGAATAAAAAAGTGATGTTACTGGTGGCTTAAAGAACCAATAATAACTTATCACCTAGAATTTATTGTAAAAATTTTATGAACCTAGCATTATTTTAACAATAATTAGATCTTATTTGCATAAGTGTGTGGGTGATATGTAGTATTTCATAGTTTTCATGAGCAACGAAGTCCATAAATCATATATGTAAAACATGCACAGGTGTTCATAAATTGTACGTGCTATCAATGTGCATCTAGTTTGTTTCAAATGCGACTGTATTTGAATAAAATCAAACATAGGCTTAGCTCACATCAAAAAAAAAAAAAAAAAAAAAAACATAGGCTTAGGATTCATGTACATGTAACTTCTTGTGTGTTAAGACCCAAAAAAAATGACAATAAGAAAGGCCCAACCCAAAGGACCCGCAGTCCCACCAAATAGTCTTACAAAAGAGTTTGAAAGATTGCAAAGGGTGAGAAAAGGAAAGTCCGGCAAATGAAGGAAAGAAAAGAAAAAAAAATTCAAGGGGGGCTTGCTTGAGAAGCATATGACCCAAGAGAGGGATCCCTAGAAAGCCCAGCAACAGAGGGGTCAAACGTAAAGGAGTCCATCAAGGAACTGGCCATCAGGATCGAGTTACCTTGGTAAAAGTCTAAAGAAAAATGAAAAAGATGCATGATTCCCCAACAGGCATTGAAATCCAAGAATTGTAAGCTAACTAATCTAAAGAGAAAGGTTCGAGGAACCTAGGTCAGAGAGGTATAACAAAAGGAGAAAGATGTTTGGGGGCTTCCGGAGTTCAACCTTCACTATCAACCCCAAGAAACCTTTGAAATGTCCTTCTCTTAACCTCTTTCGTTAACCTCAAATGGTGATTTGTCCAGGAAGATTGCTTTCTATGAAGGGAAAACAATTAGGATGCTTTTAAATATGAGTTCCCAGGAAAGCAAAACAAGAGCAAATGAAAGAAAGAAGACCATAGAAGCCTCTACTCAAGGAGGGAAACGCCAGCACCAAGAAGGGAGGGTGAATAGTAATTTTATACCCTTCAGAATTAGTAAGATTTTAAATACACTCCTATTTCATGTTAAGTGCTCATACAATTATAATACAATTTTGTATTTGTTATATTTATCCGGAAATTTAATATCTAAACTTGAATATATATATATATATATATATATATGGATTAGATTCAAGTTATATCTGGTATAACTCTTAACTCTAAATAATATTACATCACCTAATTACTTTTTATAAAATTTATATTTTAAAAATCCCACCGTTAAATTACATGTTCTGTATATTTTTAATATCCATACTAATTTTCATGTTAATTAGTTATTATTTACCATTTTATCCATAAACTCATTTTTTTATGCAATATTTTAAATTACAAAAATTTGAATTTAAATAATTGATTGATGTCATGGTTATTAATCTTTGATCACCTCAAAATTTTGCAAGTATGGAGAATATATGAATATAATGTAATCTAATGGTAGATTTTTCAAAATTCACTTCCAATTAAAAAATATTGAGTAGTGTAACATTACTTAAAACTTTAAGCATGTGTGGGTTCTTATTTTGGATAGTACCTAGGCTCAAGTAGAAAAAAGGATCTTGGGCCTTATACTTGTTGTTTGGTGGACTGGGTTTAGTTCATTGCAACTATATTGAGCTGATTATGAACCAAATTGTGCACAAAACATAGGCCCTGCAACACATACATATTCATACATGCAAATATATACATATTGTAAAATAAATGGCTGAAGAACAGTAAAGAAGTAAAGAAAAAAAGCAAATAAAAACGTCAAGGATCCTAAGAGAATAAAATGATATTTCATTATATTGAGTTTTAGTACATTTGACCCTATTTCTTGCTAGGATATGTTCAAATAAGCTCAAAAGTCACAAACTAGATTGCTCTTTGTAGGCTTTCAAGACTTGTGAGGTTTGAATACACTTGAATTCAAGTGTATCATCTAGCACTTATCTCAGGATCCCTCACAGTATTTCCCTCTTTTTTTTTTCTTTTTTTTTTTTTTCCTAGTTTTTGAGGTTTAAATAAGTCTCTTAAAGGCTCTATTTGCTCTGATTGATTTTTGATGAAATGATTTTTGCTGATGGCTTGATCCCTTTTTATAGTACCTTTCTAGCGTTTTTAGTGTGTCATTAATTCCCTCCATTTGTTGCCCTGGGTAACAGAACCAATGTTGTGTCAGCAATATAGGTGACTGATCCCTTCCTTATTTTCTCACTACATTCTTCTTTTGAGATTTCTCCCAAAAAGTCCCCAGTTAATCTTTCTCTTTTGGGGGGTTCTAAGGGCTGAATTTTAATCTTCTTTTTCCAAAACTTATAGATAGACCTTTCAAACCTTACCTTTTGGCTACTTCACCTTTTGTCCTGTTCTCTAAATGGGTAGATTCCTCCTTGTTAAGCTAAAAGATCCGTAGCCACCTTCCTTCATGGTTCACCTTCCTGCATTCCCCAAGGTACCGGCTTATTTTTATCAAATGCTAATTCCTAAGTCTGTTAGGGACATATTTTTATGTAATTGGCATATCCTTTGACAAAACACACTTTACTTGTATTTGGGTAAATTTAAGTAGGTTCAAGATAATCATTACAAATGGTTAAATTGAAAACATGAAGATTACTCAAGAACTGCTCAAGAAAAGTGAATCTGCATGTCTCGATACCTCCTCAACAAAAGCTCAATCTGTCGAGATTCATTAAAGCTCGACATATGTCTCGATCTATCGAGCTTACGGGATTTAGACTATAGCCAACAACGTTTTTATTCTAAAAGGCTATTTATTTATGGGTTTGTATAATCCTTATAGGACTAGGAAAACCCAAGATTTGTGGGTTTGTATAATCTTTTTTGGACTAGGAAAGCCCAAGATTTGTGTAAACCTATTTGGAATAGGAGAGCCCATTAAGCTCCTATTTAAAGGAGGTGGAAAAAGAAAAACCTAACTCTAGAGAGTTTCATAAGGTCTTCTTTTTGAAACCCTAGCCTCTTTCTACAGAAGAAAGACTTATTGCTACGTTTCTTGTACGCCTTTAGGTTTTGTAACCAAGCAAAGTCTCTTGCACCAACATTGAAGATCTTATTGGTGTTTCTATGTGAAACTACTGCAAATCTACTACAACAATCAAAGGGTTGCTGTGGAGTTAGTCACGTACTTGGATTCGTGCAAAGGAGTAAGCCACGTACTAGGATCCGCGCATCGATTAGTTAGTCACGTACTGGAAGCCGTGCATTGAAAATGAGAGATTGTCACTACAGAACAAGTCCAATTGGGTATTGAGGTAAGGGTTCAACTATAAGTTGGTATAAGGTATTTGGGATTCATTTACTTATAACCGCTTGTTTTGATAATAGTGGATTCTCGGGAGTAGTGACCTTAAAATCACCTAATGGGGTTTTGCCTCGGTGGTTTTCCCCATTCATAAACAAATCACCAATGTCAAATTTATTTTTCGCTGCATTTAACTTAGTTGGTGATTTGTTTGTGCTACCACGCTTATTGCATGTAATTGAATCTAATTAATTCACTTGGCTAATTAATTGGTTAATTCATCACAATGGGTCAATACGTTTTTGGCCTATCAAGTGGTATCAGAGCAGGCACACTGTGTGATCCATTGACCCCTGTTGTCATGGAAACTCTTGATTGTTTTGATTTGCATGATCTTATGTTGAATGATGATGATGATATTCAAGATACCTATTGCAAGCTTTATAATTTTTATATGAAATCTCTTGAATATTCTACAAAATTAAAAGCTAACTTTAAAAAGGTAAAGCTTGAAAAAGATGATTTGACTGCAAAATTGGATGAAGCCAATAATTTGAATGAGAATTTTAAAAATCAAATTTCATCTTAGGTGGACAAAATTAAGTGTTTGGAAGAGCAACTAATTAAATTTAAAACTGAAGTTGAAAAATTAACTAGTGTCAAACTTGTTGTTAAGCCTAACTCAAAAGAAAAATATTTTTATACTCCCCCATTTAAAAGGAATAATGAAGAGTTGAAGGCTAATATTGCTAGGATAGACAAAGGTAAACAATCTGATGTTAACGCTGAAGTTTCTAAACCTATCTCTAAAACTCCTCCTAGGTTGAATAAATATTCTGAATTTATCCCCACTTGTCATCATTGTCATATTGTTGGTCATATTAGGCCAAATTGTCCTAAGTTGAGGTCTCTGTCAACCTCTAAGGTTAGACCTCCATCTAGGAAACCAAGTAGTTCTAAAACTACTCATGTTTGTCACCATTGTGGTGCTTCAAGTCACACTCATCTTAATTGTTTCAAGTTGTTTCCTCATAAGCGAGTGTCAAATAGGTCTCATCCTTTGTCTAAAAGCTCTGTACCTATTCTTGGTGAGTTATTAAAAACTTTGAGCTTTTTGACTCAATTTCAGGGGAATTCTAATTCCTCTATGTCCTTTAGTAGTCATACTAGGACACGTGCCTTTTCATCTTCACGGCCAAGGACTCGTGCTGTGTGGGTGATAAAAGATCCTAAGACTTAATTGTCTTTTTGTTTGTCCTTTGCTTTAATTCTTTCTATCTAAAGTTGGACTTTCTTTCTTGATTTTTTATTTCTTTTTGGAATCATGCTTTCATGCATATGCATTTTGTTTTATGCTTTGTCTTGCTTAACATGTTTTTGTTTGTTGTTTTCAGTTTTATTTATTTTCTTTTTCATATAAAAAAATTGAAAAATACAAAAACAGTGTGTTTTGTGTACATTGGTACTTGTGTACTTTGGATGGTCATTGAAATAAAATTTTCTAAACTTTGTTTCTCTTGTAGCTTAGATGAGCATCTCTATGCACAACTAAGCAAGTGAGATTTGTGGCTCTTATTTGTGATGAATAAAATTAAGTAATCTTTTGTACTTAACACTCGTATCACTCTTTCTGAAGGGAAGGATTAGAAAATCCTAAGAGAAATGCATAAATAACCATCTCACCACTGTTGTCCGCCAATCATGTAATGACATTTGTGTGTTTCGGTATAACAAAATTGGAGTGTCAAATGCTTAACATAATTGGGTATTTCTTTTCTCTCTTATATGCCCATGCATGAATTGCTTAAAAAGAAAATTATGCAATGAAAAATAAAAAGCAAAAAGATCAAAATGCTTTAAATATGATTGCAAGCGTGTATTCTAGGAGATGTGGGAGTTATAAGATGTACCTCGAAGGTGATAGTCCCCATCAAACAGTTATGATTATGTGTGAGTTAAAAGTGATTTTCTCATATCTCAAATCGTCATAACATGTATACACTTATGCAATCTTGCGTTGTTTTTCATACACAACACGCAATATTCTTTGCTACTCTTGATACATGTACAGGTACAATGTGATTTGGCCATCACTAGGTTTACATGTGTTAATGTATGTTCACTAAACTGTCTTAACTTGTTTTTTGAAATATAAAATTGGTTAGACTTGTTTAGTGTGTGTGTGTATGTGTGTGTGTGTTTTTGGGATCCATGTGCTTAAAAATTGTTGTTGAGAGATGTTTTTGAGAGTTTAAAATGTTGATTGGATCATTGGTTGAGTTGCATGCTTGATTGCATTCATATCTGTGTTTTTTCCTTCTTGAAAAGCTGTTTTTAAGCAATCTTGACAGCTCCTCGACACCTCTCGATACCTAGCCTATCTGTCGAGCTCTTCAGTTGCTTTTTATCGCAATCTCGACACCTCTCAATAGCTAGGTCGATCGATCGAGAAACTTTCTGTCCCCTCGATAGCTTCTCGATGGCTGTTCAATCCATCGAGGTCCGCTCGATAACTGCTCGACACTTCTCGATCCATCGAGATCCTCTTGCATGCATTGTTTTTCACATGGTTTGCATGTTTCTCTTATCTTTGTGTCCATAGCATCTTGTTTATCTTTTCTTGTAGGTCTATGGTTCCTTGTTCTCCTCGTTCCCTCTATGTCAGTGTTTTTGTCTGTCTCCTATCATGTCTTTTGGCTTTTTATGCCCTTTGACAATCATGTTAAAAAGGGGGAGAAATTTGAGAATTGAATGTCATTTCTCAGGTGGAGTAATAAACTTAGGGGGGAGAACAACTTTTTAAAGGGAAGAAATTTTTTGTTGTAACTAACTTAGGGGGAGAGTTAGTTTGATACAAATTGATATTGATATTTTTTTTTTGTGTTGTGTATCTTATGGTTTTGTAACCATTTACATACATCATGTGTTGTTTCTATATTAGATAATGTACTCTTGTGGTTTTGTCACGGATTGCCAAAAGGGGATATTGTTAGGGACATATTTTTATGTAATTGGCATATCCTTTAACAAAATGCACTTTACTTGTATTTTGGTAAATCTAAGTAGGTTCAAGATGATCATTATAAGTTGTTAAATTGAAGACATGAAGATTACTCAAGAACTGCTCAAGAAAAGTGCAATCTGCAGGTCTCTATACCTTCTTGACAGAAACTCGATCTGTCGAGATTCATTAAAGCTCGGCAGATGTCTCGATTTATCGAGCTTACGGGATTTAGACTATAGCTAACAATGTTTTTATTCTAAAAGGCTATTTGTTTATGAGTTTGTATAATCCTTATAGGACTAGGAAAACTCAAGATTTGTGGGTTTGTATAATCCTTATTGGACTAGGAAAGCCCAAAGTTTGTGTAAACCTATTTGGAATAGGAGAGCCCATTAAGCTTCTATTTAAAGGAGGTGGAAAAAGAAAAATCTAACCCTAGAGAGCTTCATAAGGTCTTCTTTTTGAAACTCTAGCCTCCTCCTACAGAAGAAAGACTTCTTGCTGCGTTTCTTATGCGTTTGGGTTCTGTAACCAAGCAAAGTCTCTTGCACCAACATTAAAGATCTTATTGGTGTTTCTATGTGAAGCTGCTGCAAATCAATTACAACAATCAAAGGGTTACTGTGGAGTTAGTCACGTACTTGGATTCGTGCAAAGGAGTAAGCCGCGTATTGAGATCCGCGCATCAATTGGTTAGTCACGTACTGGGAGCCGTGCATTGAAAAGGAGAAATTGTCACTACAAAATAAGTCCAATTGGGTATTGGGGTAAGGGTTCAACTGTAGGTTGGTATAAGGTACTAGGATTCCTTTACTTGTAATCGTTTGTTTTGATAATAGCGAATTCTTGGGAGTGGTGACCTTAAAATCATTCAATGGAGTTTTGCCTTGGTGGTTTTCTCCATTCGTAAACAAATTACCTGTGTCAAATTTATTTTCTGCTGCATTTAACTTAATTGGTGATTTGTTTGTGCTACCATGCTTATTGCATGTAATTGAATCTAATTAATTCACTTGGTTAATTAATTGGTTAATTCATCATAAGGGATCAATACGTTTTTGGCCTATCAAAGTCATCAGCCTTTTTTCTGAGTCATAGTCGGCTAATGGGATACGCCTACCTATGTTCCTTGTGTCCATGAGCATGCTCCCTTGAGCTATCCAAATCCTAACTGACTCTTTCCTGCATTTCCTAAGGATCTCCCTTAGTTCTAGCAATTCCAAGGTATCCTGGTCCAGTCCCTTTCTTGGCTCCTTGGGAATTCTTCCTTTAAAGGCTGGGCCGAGCTTCTTTTTTTCTTTTCTCCCTTTTCTAAGGCTCAGGGTCTCCCCTTTCATGGGATTGGGTTTCCTTTTACTCACTTTAAGTGGGCTTTGGTTGGTAGATTGGGCCTTCCTTTTCTTTGAAGGCCTTTTGGTTTTTGGATTTTAATACTTGTGATATTTTGGACCTCAACAGCATGTTACACTACTCAGTATTTTTTAATTGGATGCAAATTTTGACAGACGTACTGTTAAATTATATTATCTCCATATATTCTCTATGCTTGAAATTTTCAATGTAATTAAAGATCAATAGTTGTAAGTGCTAGATTTGAAAGCCCAAGTCCACTTAGATTAGTAGTGCCTTGCACTTCTACCCATGCCTAGACAATAGAATTGTTTTAGTGTAGTTATAGGAAGGCAATTACAATAGAATAGTTACCTAAGCTTAGAGCTAATGATGTGGTCCACAAACAAGGAAGAATATGAATCAAACAATTGATGAAAAAAGTGCTCCTCGGTCACTTCTGAGGATAAGTTCTTATATATGTTTTACTTTAATTTTGTCAAGCAGTACATTGTTCACTTTTCTATATCTCTCTGATCCCTTCCCTGTAGAGCTTCTTTCCCCTTATATATCCTCCTTCTTGGCATCCTAACCCTCCACTTATACGCCCTAAAGCTCTTCCTTGGATACTTGTACCATCATAGTTTTGCTAAAGGTGGTAAAAGGGGTTGCTAGCTGTGAAGACACTATTCAGGGGTCACTTCTTCATTAATGCAGCTAATAAGGTTATTGTAGAGCATTTAATGCGGAGGTGGAAGATATACTCTTTCAGGAAGCTTCCTCCCACCATGCTAATCCTCTCCTAGAATGCTATTTCTCCTAATCGGGTGCTCATCAGATTCTAAGCACCTTCCCTATCTTCTTCTCGGGTAGACCAACCTCTCAGGTTAGATGCATCTTACAAATAAGTGGGTGCAAGACATCCCACTCCTTATTCTTCTTGGTCCTCGAACACCCCACATTAGCCCCCTAAGACCTTGCTATTAATGCTTAATCTAAGAGCAAGGTTTTAGCCACACTTGGATGGGTAGTACATGCCAGGTGCATTCCCACATGAAGACATCGTTTCAACTGTCTTTTGCACGCTTCGATATCCATGTTCCTGCAGTTATTGAGTTAGGCAGTTGCTTGTTCCCCCCACATTCTATGACATGATGATGATCCTACGGCCTTCATTTTTCATAATTTATGAGCGGGAATTTTACCGCTCAAATTTTTTTTTAACTCATATATAAGAAGGTGTTGAGAGAGAGATTTTGTTCCATTTACTTGTTCTCTAGCTTTTTTCATTGAAGCAGCAACCCGAGGAGAAACCTTTCTAGTGCTTGTAGGTGCATTTGGTTTCACACTCCTTACCATAAAGGGATTTACTTGTTCTTGTTATTTTTGTTTTTTATACTTTAACCTTATAAGGTCCTATGGGTAGATTTGCTAGGCTAGTTGACACTCCTGAAGGCATGGCCACCTTTAGGGCTAAATATAGATTTTCGACAATGTTGAAATTCAACATTGTGAACTAGGTGAATGGTTAGTCATAAACAGACCACCTAGTTCGGTAGTTATTCCGATGATCGCCTTCATAGAAGGCAGGATGAAAATTTCCATGGGTAGGGTTACTAAAGATTTTCTTATTAATTATAGGTTATCCCCAACCCAATGCTCTCCCAACCTTTTTAGGGTCCTCGATAGTATAGATATGATAAACTGAAAGATGAGGACTAATCTCAAGTGGAATGATGTAAATTGGATTTACAATTGCCAAAAGGGAAAAGACACCAGTTACTACTTCAAATGTAGGGTAAACGATACTGCTCCCATTGCATGAAGCCAAGGTCTTGCCAAAATTTCCGTGTAAGGGGAATAGGCTTCCACCACAATAAAGTTAACCTACACTTCCTCGTCTCTGGCTTGCATTGGTAACTTAAGCCTTCCCTGGGGATTACCGTTCTACCATTAAATCCTATTAAAGGCGAATTATATCTCTCTAGATCCTCGGGTTTAAGATTCAACCCTTTATATAAATCTGGATACATAATCTCAGTCCCGCTCCCCTAATCCACCAAAACTCTCTTCACGTCATACCCTCCTATCCAAAGAGTTACTACAAGGGTGTCCTCATAGGGCTGGAATGTCCCCGCCTTATCTTCCTCCAAGTAGCCCAAGACTAGCAATAGCTCCAACTTAGCCCGCTTTGATACTTGGGCTAGATTTCCCTATTCCAAATTCGAAGCAACAACCAAAATTTTGAAACGCAGATTTGCATCACTCCTCAATGCGGTAAAAATTACATTAATCGTACTTAGGGCTGGCCAAGGAGCACCATCCCTCTGAAACCCTGCCCCGGGTTGTCCTATCGACCTCGCGGGTTGATGTAAAAACTGTTTCAACTTTTCGACCTTTACCAACTAACCAAAGTGATAGCATAAAGTCCTGCAATCCTCAGTTTTATGTCCCCTTTCTTGATGATAATGACAGTAGAGACTCTAATTTCGTTTGGTCAGATCTCGCCCCATCTTGTTAGGCCACCTAGAGTAAGGCTCATTATTTATTTTTTCAAGGATTTGATAGACTGACTCATTAAACACCAAGTTGACCATCGGTGCATTGTCTCTCAGTAATTGGTTGGAAAAATCCCTCCTTTGTTTATTTTGATTATATCCTCCTGCCCGAGGAACCCTTTTTTTCGGAAACACTTTAGCCTTACCTTTACCTTGCATCTAATCTTCTTCAACCCACTTGTGCTTATTAATGCGGTTCATAAGTTGACGCATGCTGCGAGCAGGCTTTATCGTTAGTGACTTCCATAAATCGTGCTTAGTTGGAAGCCCCACCTTGAAGGTTTTTATAGCCACGTCTTCAAAATCCCCATCTATCTCATTAAATGTTTCCCAATATTTGTTTGAGTAGGTCTAAAGAGTCTCCCCCTCTCTCATTGCCATGGATAGTAGAGAATCTAGGGGCTTGGGGATTCGACTACATGTTACAAACCTAGCTCCAAATGCTCGGGTCAATTCCTCAAAAGATTTTATTGAACCTTTTCTAAAGCATCGAATCATCTCATAGCAACATGGCCTAAGTTGAAAGGAAGAACCTTGGATATGAGGGCCTTGTTTCTAGAGTGAATGGCCATTCTCTAGTTAAAATGGCTCACATGTTCCACTAGGTCAGTTCTACCATTATAAATGGTGAACATGGGCTGCGTAAAGCGATGAGATAGCTTAGCTCTATCAATTCTCCTTACGAAGGTTGACTTCGAAATTTGACGAAGCGCCTTACTCATCGCATCATTCCCCATAGTCTAAGGGAACGTATTCTCCCCCTGTTTCCCTTTTCCACGCTCCCTCCTGCACTCTTCAAACCTATCCTCCTCCGAAGATGCGGAGAAAGATTCACTGGGAAGGGTTCTAGATTTCCGCCTATAAGATCTATCTTCCCTCTCTTCATACTCCTTTCTTGATGGGGGTGTAAAATTTCTCCTACTACGTTCCCTCCTACGCAATTTTTTACGCAAATGATCAATTTCCAGCCTCAAATTTCACGTTTTCTGTTTGTGCGAAACGTGACTTCTCGACCTGGAATAACTTCCTATGTGCTCTGTATGCTGTGTTTCTATTCTAACACTGGGTGTAGGATTGTTCTCCCTATCCCTCCATCATTCCAAATTAACAAAGTAATCCTCACATTGAGAACCAACAGATTCCTCCCTGTTGTGCTCCAAGTTAGCTATGACTTAGGAAAATTGTTTGCAATTTCCCACAGACAGCGTCAATTGTAAGCGCTAGATTTGGAAGCCCAAGCCTACTTAGATTAGTAGTGCCTTGCACTTCAACCCAAGCCTAGACAATAGAATTGTTTTGGTGTAGAGATGGGAAGGAAATTACAATAGAATAGTTTCCTAAGCTTAGAGCTAATGATGTGGTTCACAGATAAGGAAGAATATGAATCAAACAATTGATGAAAAAAGTGCTCCTCGGTCACTTCTGAGGATAAGTTCTTATATATATTTCACTTTAATTTTGTCAAGCAGTACACTGTTCACTTTTCTATTTCTCTCTGATCCCTTCCTTGTAGAGCTTCTTTCCCCTTATATACCCTCCTTCTTGGCATCTTAGCCCTCCACTTGTATGCCCCAAAGCTCTTCCCTGGATACTTGCCATCAGGGTTCTGCTGAATGTGGTAAAAGGGGTTGCTAACTGTGAAGTCACTGTTCAGAGGTCACTTCTTCATTAATGCAACTGATAAAGTTGTTGCAGAGCATTTAATGTGGAGATGGAAGGTATACCCTTTCAGGAAGCTTCCTCCCAACATGCTGATCCTCTCCTAGAATGTTATTTCTCCTACTTGAGCGCTCATCAAATTCTAAGCACCTTCCCCATCTTCTTCTTGGGTAGACCAACCTCTCGGGTCAGATGCGTCTTACAAATGAGTGGGTGCAGGACATCCCACTCCTTATTCTTCTTGGTCCTCAAACATCTCACAATAGTCATATCATCAATCAATTTTTTAAATTCAAGTTTTTATAGTATAAAATATTGCATAAAAAATGAGCTTATAGGTGAATGGTAAATAACATCAATCAATTTTTTAAATTCAAGTTTTTATAGTATAAAATATTGCATAAAAAATGAGCTTATAGGTGAATGGTAAATAACATTTAATTGGTATGAAAAGTAGCATACATATTAAGATCATATAAAACACGTGTAATTTAATGGTAGAATTTTTAAAATATAAATTTAATAATAAATTAGTATGTGGTGTACCTGTAACTTTACTTGGTAAAGGATTTTCTTCAAGGTTTCTGTAAGTTTAAAATATACTAAGCCGCAACCACCCCACTAGTACAAAGATTAATAAAATATAAAATTTTAAAATATCCAAATGGATGGATTAAATGGTTTTGACTCTAACTGGCTATCATATTATAGATGGATTATATAATATACTATAACCTTAATACAGGATTTTCTCCAGGGTCTTTGTAAATTGAATTTCCGTAGTGGTTTATGACCAATTTAGAACCATCACGCGACCTTTGATGATGTACAATTATCAAGATTCGGTGAAAGCATTGTGACTGTTGCACGGTTCGAATTCCCTTCCTTGTTGACTTGTAAGGACTTATAAAAAGGAGAAAGAAGATATTTCTAAATTATTGTCGGCATAGGCCCTGTTGTCGAGTACATATTTTTACAAAGAGCAATCTATTCTAGATGTCAAAAAACTCCACTCGACACTACGTGCAATTATGTAATGGATAGAACACGCTGGAGGGTTAAAAGACAAGCACTCCTGCGAGTATTTTGCTCATTTTATAGGTTTCGGAGGTATTTTGATCATTTTTTAAATTTATGAGATATTTTGGTAATTTTTAGGTTTTTGGGTATTTTTGTCATTTTATAGATTTTGAAGGTATTTCAGTCATCTTCTTTTAGGTTTCGGGGGCATTTTGGTAATTTCAAAAAGATGAAATATCAATAACTATATCATCATTCAATTCTTTAAATTTCGAATTTTTGTTGTCTAAAATTATACATAAAAAATAAGTTTATAGACTAAATAGTAAATAACTTTTGATTGACATGAAATTTGACATGTATTTTAAGAACATACAATTTAACATTTAAATTTTCAAAATATGTAACCATATTAATTTGTTTAGTGAGAGTTGTAGTCTTAGGTTTTAGCTTAGTTTGTAGTCAAACTTTTCTTTAAACTTTGATCCCTTAACAATATATTAGGTCCTAACAATATATAAGTCCTTACAAACAAAAAGAAAAAGCCCAAGAGAATTTTTATGGAACTAAAATTTTGAAAAAAATATAATTTGCAGCATTGATAATGAGACTATCATGCAAAAATTTCAAAATAAAAAAATTTAAAAAGAAAATTGTAAGACTTTATGTCTTTGTGTGTGTATGTGTTTTTTTTAGGCCAATATATGAAGTTCTATTTTTATTAAATTTTGTATAATTTAAATTTCTTAATGACCACCGTAGACAATATTTTTAGAGCCGCCCCAGACACTAGCCCATCCCATGTTGCCTATACTTTTGAATTGCAAGATATAAATAAAGAACTCCTGTGACACCTCAACCCTCTTCTAATTTAAGACCTATACTCAGACTATCCCATTTTAGCTTTCCTTTGAAATTTATTTCATATTTGATCAGCAATTGCTCATTTGCTTCCTCTTTCGGCAACTGATCGACCTACTGCCCACTGTCTAAAAATAAAAAAGAAGCTGTACGTTTGTGGTTATTAGATTGATGAATGTATAACAGAAACAAAAATTAATTACAATGAGTCATTGATCTTATAAGCTGTACGTTGAAAATTATCTATTTACAAATTTCTCAGACAACGCAATGAATTTTTTTTTTTTTTTGGAGAAACCGACCCCAGAAAAAGGGGAGGGGTTTACGAAATATTAATAATTTCTGCAAGATAAGCATCAACAGAGTTTACAGGGACTTCCTCAATCCAAGTACAGAGAGAGTAAAAATTACATGCTGTCCTTTGCAAGACTATGGGCTACTTTGTTTCCCTGCCTACGAGTACGCTTAAAGACCACGAAAAAAAACAGAGCACGAAAAAAAGCAAAACAACCTGAAATAAAGTGAAATGGTACTAAAGCAGTGGAAAAGAATGATGATAACCATGCCAGGGCAGTAACGTTCCTCGTACGTATTGCTGACGTAAGATGTAAATCAAGTTGCACTGTTGCAGCCGGAGTTATTCGAGTACTATCATTTTTGCCATAATCTACTCACGTGGCAAGTTCTAGTCCTAGCATTTTCCTTGCGGTCTTTTATTTTTCTTATTGGTACTTTTCCTTTTTGATAATTTAGTAGTCAGAACATTTGGATTTTTGAATATTTTTGTTGAAAACATTAGAAAGTTTTATATAAGTTATAAGAGTCTTGATGGATGTAAGTTTTAAAAATTGAAATAACAGCATGAAGTTAAGGCCTAAGCAAGAGTGATAGAATTTTTTAAGAACTCTAATTCCACTTGGGTAAGTCACATTGTCAAAATGATATTGAGAGTTTGAAAATGATAAATAAAAAATAAAAATCTTAAAATTTAGGATTTTTTTTTTTTTTTTTTTGATGGGTTAAAATTTAGGGTTTTGAAAATTAATAATTTTACTCATTAAATCACATTAATTGAAGTTTTTAGGGAAAATTGCATTTTTTTTTAACTCTAAGATATCATTTGGATTACACTTAACCGTTTGAATCAAAACACAATTGAATCCCCCAATTTTAAAAGTACTTTACATACAACCTCCTTCTATATGTCGTTTGTAGAAAGACCAAAATGCTTTCTAATTCTTAGTAAAAATATGTCTGGATTATGAGACAATCTAATAAGAATATTGAAGAAAACCCAAAAAAAAAATTTTAAAATTTCTTTTTCTTTCCCATATTTGAATAATGTTATATAATATATATATATATATTAGCCCAATACTCAAGTAAAAATATTGCTAGAACTTAGTAAAGCTCATTGTAAATTGTTAGTACGTGACTAATTTCTAGATTGACTAACTATCTTGATTCTTGATGTCAAAGTTTTACTTGCCGACGCCGACGTACAATGATATCACAATATTTTGGTTATTATCATTCATATTTAAGATCTAGTGTATTTATGCCACGTGGCATATTTGTCTGATATGTTTTTTTTAGAGAGTTTCAATCTATGGTATCCTTTCCTAATAATAACTTTTTATCATCAGACCAAGACATCAATTGATTTTTGGTGTAGGCAGGATCTGAACCCCCGATCTCTTATTTAATCATCAGAGATTTTACTAGTTGAGCTAATTGGAACCCACACTCATATGATATGTTAAGTTAGCTTTAGTGGAAGAACAAATGGAACTTCTTAGCTTGGCATAAGTGATTATGAATTTATGATATTTTGGATAGCCAAACTTGAATGTTCCCACTTCTTTTCATCCCACCTACCAAAGAATACCTCAAGCTCACGCTGGAAGGATAAAAGACAAGCACTGTACTTATGAACCAAAGTCTAATGTGTCACAATTTTATGGCATCTCACTTGCTACATAATGCGCAGCCGCAACATTGCATCCAATGCTTTAAATCATTACATCTAAAACATAGACCACGTCGGAAGGAAAAAGGAGTACACAAGCTCATTTAAGTACATATTTCTACGAAGAGCAATCTACTCTAGATGTCAAAAAGCTCCACTCGACACTACGTGCAATTATATTAGGTGGGATGAACAGAAGTGTGAACATGTAGTAATGGATAGAACACGCTGAAAGGATAAATTAAAAGACAAGCACTCTAATTATGAACCAAAGTCTAATGTGTCACAATTTTATGGTATCTCACTTGCTACATAATGCGTAGCGGCAACATTGCATCCCAATGCTTTAAATCATTACATCTTGAATATACTAAGCCACAACCACCCCACTAGTTCAAAAATCCACCTTCCTTTTTCCTCTTCATTTTAGTATATAAATGTGCTGACTTTGTCCTAGAGTTCAGTGTGCAATAGAATTAGAAATCTCTTTGAAGTTTCAACAAAGATGGCCTCCAACATTAAAGCATCCTTCGCAGTCGTGTTCGTGTTCGTGCTTACTTTGAATGCTTTTATTGGCGGTATTGATGCAGCCGGGGAGTGTGGGAAGACCCCGATTAGGACCGCAGCGGCTAGCTTGAGCCCTTGCTTGAACGCAGCTGGGAATGCTAGCGCTAAAGTTCCACCAGCTTGTTGTACCAAAATTAGTGCCTTGATCAAGACCTCACCCAAATGCCTTTGTGCTGTTTTGTTGTCACCTTTGGCAAAGCAAGCAGGGATCAAGCCCGCGATTGGTATTACTGTTCCAAAGCGATGCAACATCAGCAACCGACCAGTTGGAAAGAAGTGTGGAAGTAAGTATTTATAAGGTTTTTAGTTTGGAACATTTTTTTTTTTTTTTTTTCTGAGAAGGTGGAACAATATATATTTTGAAAGTAATCAATCAAATTGGTTTAGTTTTGGAACCAAAAAAAAAAAAAAAAAAAGTTTTTTTACTTTAAAATGGAACCCATCATACGTGGAGAACATGTTGACTAAATATGGGCTATTGGATGGCAATGGACATAAGTCTAGGCCCTATTGTGTATGGGCTAAAAGTAAATTATATCAGCCCAACCTAGTGCTTATCTTTCTTTTTTTCTTTTTCTTTTTTTGGAGTATGAACCTTTTTTTTTTTCTTTTTTGAGAAATTTTGGAGTATGAACCTAGTGCTTATACTAATATAGTATATAGTGCCTTCTACTCAAAAAAAAAAAAAAAAAAAAAAAAAGAAGAAGAAGAAGAAAGGAGTATATAGTGCCTTAGGTAATTATTAGCGTATAGGAGAAAAGAATAATATTATATAAACACTAGTGGAAATACTAGTCAGCAATTAGAAAAAAGATATTAGTGGAAGTACCTAATAGCTTAGCATTAGCAAGCACCTCCTCATCCCCTAGCAAAATTACTGAATGAATAAAAGTAGTATTCATCTTATTAAAGAATTGAAGAAAGTATAAAACCAGCATTTGGATGACTTAATTGGTAAGATATTGGGTTAACAAATTTCAGGACTTTGGTTTGAGCCTCAAATAATTAGTTGTGTGTTGGTATTCCTTATATCTCATCTTCATTTTAAACGGTTGACCTAAAAAATAAGTAGACCAGGAATATGGGGTCTCACCAAGAAGTGGGTAAGGTGCTACTATGGTCATGCTCAGGTAAGGAAGTTATATTAGTCACCTTCTTCTACCCATTTTTTATTTACCAAACAAGAAAAGAGTACAGGAAAGGTGTTGTATTAGAGTAGCTTGTGGTGAAACCTTGTTTTACATTTTTGGATGAAGTTTTCTAAAAAAATTAAGTATGTTGGAGAAGATAGGAAATTTTTAGAAAACATATAGATAACATAAAATTTGAAGATTTAATCAATAGTTGTTCACAACCAAATTTCCCATAAGTTTTCTCCATGATTTTCATATATTTGGACATTTCACTCAATTTTTCTACAACTGCCAATTCATTATCGTTCTTCTGTGCAGGGTACACTGTCCCATGAGAATCGACGCCCGTAGAGTCACCCACGAGAAGAGAAATAGCAATCATAAGTTTATGAATATTAATGGTGCTAAATAAGAGTTTTTTCTCTCTCTTTTTTTTTTTTTTTTTTTTAATTTAAGAAGATATGCTAAATAATTAAGAGTTGCCAGACCCTTATAGAGGGTCATGCTCCTGCTAGATACTGGACCCATTAAAGCATTTGTAATCATAAGGTATTGTATAATAAGATTTTAATAACAGATGACTTTATATTTCTAGCAAAAAAGGTTCAGATATCTTTATAGGGGAAGATTGTTCTGATTCCTACCGTCTTCTCTCTTTTTCTTTTGTTTGACTGGTAATATTCACTTTATCTCCTTTATATGTTTCTGTACTGAGTATATGATTACAACCTAACTAGGCAACTACTCACAATTTGTTAGACTTTTCCTTTTTCAATTCATTTTTTGGTATCTAACTGTGTTTTTTTTTTTATGCTTCTAAAAGACAAAAAGCGTGTTTTTTTTTTAAATTTATTTTTTGTTTTTTTTATATTTATGTGATAGCAAAATCTAAAAAGCATGCCAGTATTTATCTTTTTTATTTTTTAGAAGGAAAACCATTAAACCTTTATTATAAAAATAAGGCCAAATATTTATCATATTTATTAAATCAAGAGTTGTCAAAATTCAAGATGGTAAATATAAAATTGAAATTTGTAAGAGAAGACAATGTAGTTTAGACCTTAATTATTTGGAATTTTGGCATAACATTTTTTCAATTTATTCATTTGATTAAGCTCATTTAACTTTGAGTAAATTGCAAATTACACCCCTAAAATTTAGGGGTGTTTGGATTTTACACCCTGAAATTTTAGAATTTGGAATTTATCCCCTGAAGTTTGGGAGTGTTTGAATTTTACATCCTAACGTTTTAAAATTTGGATTATACCCTCTAATATTTAGGAGTGTTTGGATTTTACACTCCAAATTCTGAAACTTTAGGATGTAAAATCCAACAACCTTTAAATTTTAGGGAGTAAAATCCAAACACTCCTAAAAGTTAGGGGGTAAAATCCAAATTCTGAAACGTTAAGATGTAATATCCAAATGCCCTCAAAATTTAAGGGATAGAATCTAAATTCTGAAACTTTATGATGGAAAATACAAAAACCTCCAAATTTTATGAGTGTAATTTTCAATTTACCCTTTAACTTTATAAATTTTAACTATCATTTGTCTAGTTTATTTTCTAAGTCAAATTAACTAATAAAATAAGATAAATTGTTATCAAGAAAAAATAATAAGATAAGATAAGATATATCAAAACGAGCACTTGACTAAGCATCACTTCCACCAATTAAAGGGTAATTATAAAATATTCCGAGGGTACTATAAATGCATACTTCCTCCTTTCATATAATAATAGATCTTCTATCTTTTCTCCAAAAAAAAAAAAATTATAAATCCTACCAATTAAATTAATAATTTGACTAACAATTCATTTAAAATAAGAAATTACACATTTATAATATTACCGAAATACTCTATAATTTTCCCAATTAACTATGTGATGTCATCTTATCAAAAGGAAGAGTCAGCCACCACATTTTTGAGAAGCATTCTTTTATTTCAAAGTACAGATTGATTGTCAAGTCAAACAGTGAAAATTATTTCATAGCATCATGCTTAGGCCATCTTGAGACATTGCGTAATTCAATTAAAGCTCGATTTGTTTTATTATAAAATGTTTTTAGTTTTTTTTTTTTTTTTTTTAGATAAAGATATAAAATGTTTTTAGTTGGAAACAATTTTATCGAAAATATTTCATTTTTTGGTGTTTGATTGTACTCTTGAAAATTGAAAAGGCTCCGACAATCTTTTTTCTTTTATTTTTTTATGGGTTTGGCATGACATAAAAAGTTAAATTTTCCGTCATCACATAATTGTGTATCCACAACCAAAATTCATTATAGAATTAGAAAACACTAAAAAAGATCAAAACTCATTACTAAGAAATCACTACACCCATTCAACGAATAAATAAAAAGTAATCCAGCAAAAAAAAAAAAAAAATTCAAAACACCCATTATAATTAGTAACTCGCCTTCATGCCAATGATGTTAGATCATAGAATACCGTCGCTCACCTTCACTCTCCAATAAAACAAACAATCGACTGCTGCTCACCTCATCTCACTGTGCCGACAACCTTATGCCCCACCACTAGCATGCTTTATATGCAAGAAAGAGGAAAAAGTCTGGTGCCACAACTCGCCTATGTGGCAAGTTGTGGTTGGTGGAGGGGTGATAATGGGTCCATGTAAGGACACCCCTCCATCAACCACAGCACGCCACATGGACGAGTTGTGCCACAAGTTGTGGCACTAGAATGCTCAAGAAAGAGAGAAGAAAGAGTGCAAGTCTATGAGAAAAAGAGAAGAATGGAAAATGTAGGTGTAAGCGTGGTTTGGAAAATGTTTTGCCTACATGACTAAGTTAAACGGTGTAAATTCCGAAATCTCTAGAAAAGTTGCTCATCCAAATGAATCAGATATAAGTATAATGAATCAAATATCCATTCATTGACAAAAAAAGTAATGCAGAAAGGTTAGACATTTCATAATCAAAGACACCCATTTTGAATGAAAATCTATCTTCTTCATGACATTTTCTAAATAACTCTAATCCATACGATCATATGCCTTACTCATATCTAATTTTAAAGTTACCTGACCCACCCTACCATGTGTATTACTTTTCATGCTATGTAGTATTTCATAAACAAGTAAAATATTATATGTAATTAGACATTCCAGACCAAAAGGTGTATCAGATATAAGTATAAGGAGAATGAGTTTTAGGCAATTAACTAGCACCTTAGACATAATTGTGTAAATCACATTAAAAAAGCTAATGGGGCAATATTGAATAACAAACTTTGTTCTTTAACTTCTAGAACTAGAGCAATATGGGTGTTAGGAAGATTATACCAAAAATGAAAGATAGAGGAGAAAATGAAGACTTTGGTGATAAATTAGTACTTCACAAGACTCTTTCAAACTCCAATGGATACCATTGAATACGTTACCTTCATATATCAAAAGTGTGGTCACTAAGGATGTGTTTGAATCGACTGAAAATCATTTCCGGAAATGATTTTTCGTTAAACTCACGCGTTTGGCAGCGACGGAAAATAGATTTTCCGAAAAATCATTTCCGTTTGACCAAAATTTACACTTGTTGACCCGGAAATCATTTTACATACTTGTTTTACCTTCAAACAATTTCCGTAGCACGCGCAAAAGAGAGAAACACACTCAGCCAAAACGCAACAAAACACAAGAGGCGAACAAACACAGCGAGAGAGAGAGAGAACGATCCAGACCCAGAAAGAGAACGAACCCAGAGCCCAGAGCCGTTCGACTTCGCCTTCGCGCCGATCGCCGTTCGAATCGCACCCTTCGTCGTCCCCGATTGCCGCAGTCGCAGCACCGATTCGTCGTCCCCGATCGCGATGGTCGCACCCCAAAACCGATCGTCCTCAACCCCAAAACTGATCGTCCTCCCTCTCTTCCTTCTTCTCTCAATTTGATCGGAATATGATTTTTTTTTTCTGGGTTTTATTTGTGTTTTGGTGTTCTGTGTGATTTTGATTTTTGGTATTGTTGTGGTGGTGTGGTGGTGGTGTTTTGGTGGTTGTAGCTTTTGATTGCCGGAGTTTGCTGTCGTGAGTTGAATTACCGTGAGAAAAATTTGTAGGAAAATAGCATTTTCAACCATACAACCAAACACCAGAAAATATTTTTCACAACATTTTCTAAAATACAACCAAACACTTAAAAATATTTTCCTTTCCGAAAAATAGCATTTCCGGAAAATAGGTATTTTCCGGAAAATCACTTACATGAAACAAACACAGCCTAAGGATATGAATGATTGGCTAACAACGGATTTTCATCATGACAAGGTTCAGATTGCTCTTATATAAATGCTCCCATCTAGGAGAAAATACACCATGCATCGGATGCATGTTTCCTCCCTCTCACATGGAGATAGAGCCCACATGTGTAGGGTCCACTTTCATGTAAGAGAGAGGAACCATGCATCCGATGCGTGATATACTACATCCCCATCTAGGGCTTCGAGCAAAAGAATATTGCATGAATATTATCTCTCCCAAGTCCCAATAGTTCCTAAAATAAGATGTAATAATAATTGATAAGGTAATATTATTAAGAATAATATTAACAATCGCCAAGAATATTAAAAACCAAAAAAGTAAGACTCACAATTCTTAAAAGATAAAAAAAAAATATATATATATATATATATATATATATATAGACAGTCAATATTTTTGAATATTTCATAAAATTATAGTTTCATACATTAATAATCCTTCTCAAAAAATGTTTCATACAATAATAGATGGTCCCGATTCTAACAAATAAATTTGAGTGTCACATACATTAACAAGTGGTCCCGATTCTAATAAATATGCGAAAGGCACGTTTGGTATACTCATGAATGGAGATTATGACTGAAATTGTAATGTTTATTATTTGGAATAAAATGTGTTATAATTATAATATTCATAAGTTTGACTGTAAGTTATAACATTAGAATAAAAATTAAGATTTATTTTAGGACTATCATACTCATACAATTATATTTCCTTAAAAATAATTTTTTTTTTTTTTAAATTGAGAGAGAGATGAGTTCTTTTTATGATCTTTTATTTTTATAATTGTTACATGTATATAGAAAGTTTATTTATTTGAAAATATATAAACTTTTAGAAATTATTGTTCCTACTAAGGAATAACTATTATAACCATTTTAGATAGGAAGAATTATTTCTCATTTTAAAAAATAGTTATTCATAACAGTGGTGGTGGCACTCGCTGTTTAGGGGGTTCAAATGATCCCTCTGACTTCAAAAACAAAAAATTATATAAAGATATTTTTTTATTAGTTTATTTTATGCTTAAAAATATTTTTGCATACATTGGCTAAAATCTTGCATACTCTAATCACAGATCAGTACAACCTAAAGCTAAACAACAATTAGACATTTAGTGTATTGTTTATGTTAGTACATAGTTGAAGACAAAACATAGTAAAGTTAGCTATTGTTCAAATATTTGATTGGTTAAATAAACACTTAGTGTAATATTTATGTATGGATGAATATGGATGTGTGGGTTAATAAATAATATAGTGTTAGTGGGTTGCATTTTTTTCATTTTAGTTTAAAATATTTTTATAAAAATAATGAAAACTTCATAAAAATAAATAAATGTTGTACAAACTTAATAAAATAAAATGGTCACACCTAACCACATTAGCAATAGATAATTAAAGCTGATAATGAACTACTATGTAGAAGTTATAAAATTTCATATATTTGCATTTTTTTTTATGACTTGATATATTCAAGTTTTTTATTTTATTAAATTTTATTTAATTTAAATTTCTTAATGACCCCCTTGAAAAAAAATTCTTGAGCCACCACTGATTCATAAGGAGTTACTATTCTCTATAATAAAAATATAACTAAACTAAAGGATAGATAAACACATAAGAATAGTGATTACATTATAGTATCTATTATAGTCTATCAAACATACCCTAAAGGTTGTAATAGGCTAATAGCTATTCCTTAATATGCATAATAATGTTAAAATTAATATATTTCTAAATATACAAATTTTCTATATACACGTAACAATTATAAAAATAAAAAATCATCAAAAAATAATTTATCTCTCTAAAATTTTAAAATAAAAATTATTTTCTTGGAAATTTTATTATTTGAGTAAGATATTTCCTAAAATAGATCTTAAGTTTTATTCTAATGTTACAACTTACAACTAAGCTTATGAATAGGTTTAGTTATTTCATTACAACACAATTATCCTTAGTAATACATATTACAATTCCAATTATAATTCTCATTCAATTTATCAAATGTACACTAAGTGCCATGGGTCTCACAATCATGTAAGACAAACAAATATCTAACAAATAAATTAAAAAAAAAATCTAACAAATAAGTCTCACTAAAAGTAAAATGATTAGTTAATAAGATGAATACCCTTTAAATTTCTAGTCATTAAATATTTCATTAAGAACTTTGTCATTGTTGAAAAATTCTAAACAAGTAATACTATAATTGTATCACAAAACTGTTGACATGTCAACTGTTTTGTGATACAATATTATTACTTGATGTTTCGTTTGAAGAGAACTTAAATGTACCCCTCCCCACTTATTATAGACGAAAATTCTAAACAAGTTGACACATTTATTTGTATACTTTTTTTTTTCTTATGAGATATGTATAGTGTAATTAAAGTATAAATGCTGATAAAAATCGATGATAAAAAATACCCAACGAAACATAAAGGATTGACTTTTGATTAGGATTGCTATTATTATTTAAATAAGAGGTGGGAAAACTCAAAAAAGGGAGGAAATGGAGTTTAGGTTAATGGAACTATCACATTTTTTCCTCCTATAAATCGATTGTTGGGGGATGGAGAATTAAAATCTTAGATGTCTAGGTTGAAAATATCATGATGTATCAACTAATTAATTAAGACACAAGGCTTTTAGCAACGTGAACTTCCACTTCATTATAGCTATCCAAATCAAAAGAATAACTAAATAAATAAAAATGGTTCATAATAATTATAATTTATATAAATATTACCCTTAAACATTGATGCAAGTGTTATCAATTAACTTCATAAATGATAGGTTTGAAATAAATCAAACCTCGGTTCATATTTTATATTTAAAATTAAAAGATTTAATCACATGAGGTATCCATATCATATTAATTGCAAAACATCCTTAATTATTACTATGTGTATATTACATGATTAAATCTATTACAATTTATTAGAAAATACTAGTTGAATGTTAGATTTGTCACAAACCTGAGTAATTGTTCAAGTCATAAGTCCAATGACCAAATTGAAACTCACATCTAAATTTAATGATAGTATTTGTAAAAATCCCTAGTAATTATCTAAAAGAAGAAAAAAAAAAGTATAGATATATAAATTCATGAGAAGTTATTTTTCAGAAGCAAATAACAAATAATTAATTAAGGACTCAAAGGATCCAAAAATAAAAAGTTTGAGGCGTACCAAATTACATTGCTTCATATTTATAATGAATAGTGTTCGAGAACTCAATTAGAAAATGGATTCATTCCGAATATAGTTTTGCTCAAACCAATAAAGCTATTTGCAAAATTGGTCACATTTGTTTTTTAGATAATACAATTGGTCACATTTGATATATAGAAATGCAAATCCTATTAATCAATTAAGATAATAAGAAGAAGAAAAAAAAAAAACCCAAGTCCATTTCATTCCAATCATTTACCATTTATCTATTTAATGTCATTTATTTCCTTTATAAACTTTGAGACATAGAACCCATTTGGATAGGCTGTTGCAAAAATGTGCATCACCTATAAAATGCATTGCGAAAATGTGAGTTGTTTTTAAAAGTGGCATTCCAAGAAAAGCATATGCTTCCTTCAGTTTTAAAATTGTGTTTTTAAAATACGCAACTTCTTAAAAAATGACCAACCAAACACATATTATTTTACATTTTGGATTCTCAAATGCCTAACCAAACGAGCTTATAGTGTAAAATTCAAATGACATTTTTTGATTAAAAAATGATAAAAATTTGTTATAGTCACTTTAGATTTTCAAATTTAGAACTCTCTCTCTCTCATAATAATTTTCGTTGTCCACCAAAATCAAATTTTAGCATTATCATTTTTACCTGGTGGTGGAAATGTTGATTAATTATTAGTCATGGACTGTTGCATACAATCAAAAAACTGTATTAAACAGAAAACACAAAAGGAAAAGTAACAAAATAATGTGTGAATCCAGCTGTCTATGGCCATGGGCCAGGTTTTCAATTACATTTTGCTTGGACTTCTGGTCTAGACCCTTTTTTTGAATTTGCATGATCATCAGGCCCAGCCCATTCTCATCCAACCGTTTGATTAAAAATCAATAACCTTTGGTCCTTTGGCACAAAACACAACACCAATGATGCACATCAAACAAACTTGCTGTGCCGTCTGATTGTACATCAATCCGTCTAACTTCCACACGAAATACAAGGTGGGTGACACGTATGTACTCAAACTTGGACCATTCAAAACCCATGATCAAGAAAAAGTTGGTCCCACACACCCACCCCATCAATTCTTCTCCTTCTATCCTTATTGTTAGGCCCACCAGCATGCCAATTAATGGGGCCCACTTGACCATGTTCTAAATGATATCCACCCATTAAAAGTTAAAACCCACCTAAAATAAAAAAATAAAATAAAATTTCTTAGAGATTTAGAAGATAGGTAACTACTATTATGACCCCACAACAAGTGAGAATGTGCAAGAAAAAAGTGACCAAGAGAGAGACGGTTTGGTAACAATATCAGAAGGAAAACAAAAAGGAAAAGCTGAATTTGAATTGTGTCTCTATGAGGCATGTCTTTGCCTCTCATACCATTACTTTACATGCAACAAACATTATATGATATCTTTTGTAATTATTTAGTCCCCCACATATCTAAACCAAGAAAAAAGAAAAAAGTGACCCAATTTTCCGAATCCCAAGAAGAACCCACTTTTTATTTTTCTTCTCCCTTGCCGTTGACTGATATACTACTACTGCTTCTTCTAAAAAAAACCATCCAATTCCTTCACCTTTTTTTTTTGGCACAACTTGCACATAAATAGAACCATTTCCCATCATTTAAATTTAAAGGGTGTCATTAACACACACACACACACACAAAAACAATACAATACAATACCCCCCACAATATGGGTGAGCTTCACTCCTTGGCTTACACTAGTAGCCACCACAGCTCTTCCCTAGGTTGGGATTTTCACAACCTTGGAGTTCTCAACGCAGACACAATGTCTTTAGGTAATCACTTTTCTTCCACCTATCTTGCTTTCTTTTCTTTTACTGTTTTTGTCCTTTAATGGGTTCTTGGATATCGCCCAATGCTTACTTATACAACAATGATTTTTTGATATTGTGAATATCATTATTATTATGCAGTCATGGATGGAAATACACCATTCTACTCAGCTCCTCTAGAGTCTGATTACTCGACTGGCTATTTAGAAGATGCTCTGGTTGAGTTTAGTGAGATGTCCAAACGAAGACGCTTGCTGTTGTACACAGATGATCAAACTGATCATGATGGTCCCGAAGATCTTGCAAAGGTAATTAATTTTTTTTGTCTGAATTTCCCAACTGGGATTTTAAATATTGTCGTCGTTTATGGTTGATTAAAAGTACTAGCATTAATGTTGTTTGTACAGAGTTACTGGAATACAAACTGCACATGGGGAATGTCGGAGAACGTATATTCCCTGAGCCAGATAAACACTATGAATGGACTTTCAGGTAATTACAATATGATTGTACTAGCATTTTTTACCTTTGTAGTGCTACTTAATTGTGAAATTCACAAAATTAAGGTGCATAAGCTTCCGAACATTATTTTGATAAAGGTGAAACTTATGTACTTTTTTCTTTTTTTTTATAGGTTTTACCTTAGTTTCTCAAATTTTTTGACCACTAGTTGAGAGTTGAGACGATTGAGTTTCATTGTTTTTGTTGTATTAGGGGGTGAATTCAAGTATAACACCTAAGGAATCTTTTTTTTGTTTTTTGAGAAACATTTGTCATTAATTATTGCTGTACGTTTTACCATTTGTAATTAAATGATTCTACGTACTTTTTGTACCCTTGTAGATGGTCCTATGAGCACATCGATGAGTGGAATCAGTGAGGAAGCAAACATGATCACAGATGTAGAAACGCCAGAAGAGGGCCCTGAAGCTACAGATTCTTCTTCATCTTCTTACAAAGACCTGATTAGCACCAAGTCCAACAATGGAGAAAACCTATTCTCCATAAGCCCCATGAATCCTGGTACAACTCTCTCTCTCTCTCTCTTCTTTTAAAAACTTAATTGGGTTGTCAAAGCTCTTCGAGTTGATTCTTATTATCTAGGTGTGTATAATTAAGAGTTGAATCTAGGATCTCGTGGATATGCATTATTATAGTTTGACCAAAAGTGACATGTTATTGTATATATGTTTCAGGGTCAGGAGATGGTGAAAAGAAAAAGAAGAGGGAGAGAGTGATAACAAGAGTGGTGTATCCATTTGCATTGGTGAAGCCAGGAGGGGTTGAAGGGGACGTAACTCTAAACGACATCAATGAGAGGATCCTAATGCCGCCGACAAGGCCGGTAAGGCATCCGGTGGGGGACTTTGCATGTAGGCCATGTGTGTCCCCTCATGGTCCTGGCCTTTCTGGGAAAGCTGTGGTGGCCCTTACAAGAATTCACACTCAAGGAAGAGGAACTATCACTATTATCAGAACTAAAGGTTAAAGGAGTCATCACTATAGTTGCCGAGCTTTTGGGCTTTCTTTATTAGTCATGCTAGCTTGTTTCAAAGTTTGAATTGTATAGATAGAGATATATGAATGAATGTATGAATGTATGTGTTATTATTATTATTCTGATCAGTTTTCATGCATTATAGTTGCTCTTATTAAAGGCTGTTGTGCTCAGAGATAATTGTCTAGCATGCATGACCAATTGTTTGATCTGAATTGTTCTGAAAACTCAAAATGGCGTACAGGGAAAAAGAAAATAATTGAAAATAAAGTGAAAAGAAAAAAAAAATAATAGAAAAAGAAAGGAGAGGGTAGAAAAAAAAGAGATACCAAAGAAAAAAGAAAAGAAAAGGGAAAGCCTTCCATAAATAAGGTTGAAAATATTGTGTGACAGAGACTAAACTAAGCCAATATTGTTTAGCCAGGTATGGATTGTAGACGACAGGTTTGCTTGGTTAATTAAGGTGTGAAGGCCAAGGCATGCTAGCTTGACCTTTGCCCTTAACAGGATTGGCCATTATTCTTCTAATTCGAATGGCGTAGACTTAAGGTTAGATTCAAAAAAATTCTATCATTATTAAAATGAGGGAGATATATAATAATGTGCAAAAGTCATCAATTTTGACTCAATTTATTCATCAGGTTTGGAATTTGAACTTGGACTCGAGCTTTGTAAATCCTAATTTAATTGACAAATTGTGTGTCTGAATATATATGCTCTCGTATTAAAATTACCCAATCATGAATTAGTTTTTTAAAAAATTAAACAAAAAAAAAAACTTTTTTCTAATAATATGTTGCGTTTATTAGACGATTAATTTGAAGACCTTGGATTTATTTACATATTTCCTCTTTGACAAAAACAATAAAGGAAAAAATATGAACCAGATTTCACTCTTTGGACTATTCAGTCTATTTTTCTCCTAGTCAACATCGTAATGTCGCTGCAGGAATGATTTGAAGAAAATATGGAACAGAAACGAAATTGACAGTGATCAAATTTACTGTTTAAGAACTTTTTTCAGCAGTTAATTAATTATGAATTCTTGAAAATGACCCATTTTCAATAAAATATGAAATTAAATTTTGAAAACACTCTACAGGGTACATGCATTATGCAAGGTGCACTATTATTATTATTACTATTATTTGTTGTATCATTCTCTTTAGTGGCTTCGACAAATTCTGACTGCGGCTTTTGTTAAAAAAAAAAAAAAAGAATCATTCCATTAAAAATTGTAATAGAGGGGTCCACAAATTATACGTGATGATCCTTCATCAAAGTCTGTCCTAGGCTAGGGCACCATGTGCCTTGCAAACTCCAGGCATTCATACATAAGCTGCCTTCTAGTCCTACAATTCTACTTTTCCTTTTCAAAACAGTTAAAACTGTTAACTGTTTTAACAGTTTTTTTAATTTTTTACAATTCTTTTTTAAATTGATGATTGATATACCTTTTAAAGACATATATCAACTAAACCCTTTAAAAAATGGCGAGATATCACCTACTCAAACTCATAATTTTCAATTTTTCAAAACTAATAAATATGATAAGACAAAAATTTCCTAGTGTACTAAGCCAAACCAACAAAGCAAGAATTTTTTTTTTTTTTTAACGAGTCAAAACAAGAATTTAAGACATAGGGACAGAAGAATAACAACTCTCTTTATAAATGTCACGGATTGCTGTGATGATAATGAAGTTGATTTGATTAGCTTAAATAATATATTAATGCGGCAGATAGGTAAAGGCCTAAATTCGTCATGTTCAGTGGTGTGTCGTATTCTACAGAGGTCAAAACACCCATCAATTCGAAGCCTCTCACAAAATTCAAGGCAATATATATAACATGTGGCACCCGTGTAGGACCTAACTGGTGGTGACCTTCTCTAACTCACTGTTTTTGCACCCTAGATCACAACCGTTAAAATAATGCTTTGACTTTTGTTTCGGGTTGGTGTGAGGTAGGCCAAGATCAGCGTGGGGAAGCACGTGATCGAGCACAGCTGGATGGCAAAGCTTGGGTATAGCATAGCCTTCGCATGTGGTTGAAAACTTTTGGTGGGGGAGGATGATTAAGGTGTGACGTGGGTTTTGGTTTTTTGTCTTTTTACAACAATCATTATTGGTGTTTAGGTGGACAGCTTTTCACCTTTATGCTTTATAGCCCATCTCTCTCTTCTCTCGTTAATTATAATTAATGTAAATATATGGGATCAGGTACACCTAGCTTAGTTAGTGGGATGTTGCATATATCTCTCTCTCTTTTTGTTGTGGCTGAGTGTTTCATTTGTCTCTTAAATTTCACTCCACACTATATAAAATAAATGTGTGCCGTCAATCAGCCAAAAGTGTGTATATATATATATATATATATATATATATATAGTGACTGCAACCCATATCCTGCAAGATTGCACTATCATATCACATGCCAGTTAATGAAGTGATTGGATTAACTGATTTTGGAAGAAGCCCAAGATTTACAAAGAGAGGATTTGGATAAGTGCTTTTGCATAATACAAAAATGAATACATTTTAGTTAATCAAGCTCAAAATTTACCAATTTCAGGTCTTATAAAGTTGTGTAAAATTACATAATTATTACGGTAATCATATAAATTTATGTTGCACTATTTATTTTGCATTTTGTTGTTGTTGTTGTTGTTTTTTTTTTTTTTTTTTTTATGTATTCTGATAATAAATGGAGAGAATGAATGATAATAGTTGTATATAAAGAAAGAAAAAAAATTAAAAAAAAATCAAGAAAATTTGTTATTTTACTTAAATATAACATAAAATAAAAATTCTAACATGCGACATTTAAAAAATTGAATATATAAAATAGAAAAAGTAGTTCTTATACTAAAATAGACATGAAGTCTTGCACAAATTTTCTAAATACTTAAGTTTAAACACATATATTCTTACTCACCTTCTTTATTTAGAATAAATAGTTGTATGAGCATGATATTTAGCGACATGCAAAAAAAAAAAAAAAAAAAAAAATCTCATATTCACAATATTTTCACAAATCTTAAATGGTGGGTTGTTATTAACTGTTATTGGTGGGTAAAAAAATAATTTTATTTGTGAATTTAAATTAAAACCAATAAAAAATGACCACCTATGATTTGTTATGAAAATATTGTGATATAGCACTTTTCAAAAAAGAAATAGCATATATAATGATATTCGATAAATTATACTTTTAATTCTTAAAATTTAGGAAAAATTCGATTTTGGTCCTTTAAATTAAAATTTTTTTTTAATACCAAAAATTTCAAAAAGAATTTTTTTTTGTCCATTTATCTATAGGTTGGTTTGATTTTAGCTCCTTAAATATAGGGTTTATATAATTTTTGGTCCCATAAATATGTGATTGGTTTTTTTTTTTTCGTACCTTAAATATAGGGCGTGTCTTAGCATCTCACTAAACACGTAAAAAAAAAAATGGACCACCAAATTTTTTCCCTTTTGAAAATTTCAAAGACCAAATCCAAGCTTTTTTCAGTTTAGGGAATAAAACCAAGCTTGCACCAAATTTTAGGGATGAGAAGTATAATTTATTGTATAATATTCAATATGTATTAAGTTTTAGAAGGAATTATAGCATGGATGTCAAAATGTCCCTATCCTGTCTCAAGCAAGTTTTCCCTTACCAAACGAGTGTGTGTGTGTGTGTATGTAGGGGAGGAGAGGGGAGAGGGGGGCGCGCGCGGGGGGGGGGGGGGGGGGGGGGGGGGGGGGGGGTGCTAATGTTCCAATTGTTACTCATTCCCCCTGCTAGCTATGATGCTATACATAGTTGTAGACTACATATTAAGGGTAAAATTCAAAAATACCCCCTAGGGTTGGGCCATTTTTTAACACAACCTATGTTTAAAACTCCTAAAATGTTGCAATTCACCAAATTAATGCCTCTTCTCACTTCCATAATTTATAATGAATGCAAAGTGGTTGTGTGCACTACTTTATTGTAACAAAATCATTTCTTTTAGTTCACATTAATAAAATAAATTTCTAAAATTTATTTATTTTTTTAAAAAAACCTACTCTTGTTATGGTTTTTGTCTTCTTCTCCAACATCCTCCTCTCTCTCTCTCTCCTCTCCTCTCTCTCTCTCTCTCTCTCTCTCTCTCTCTCTCTCTCTCTCTCTCTCTCTCTCTCTCTCTCTCTCTCTCTCTCTCTCTCTCTCTCTCTCTCTGCATGCATGCACAACATACAATTGGCCACCACAAATTGACTTCACATAGACCTATAAACCCATACCAACATTAATCTATGCAAGACCATGGCTATTTTTGGATTGTGTGTTCTGCTTTACCTTTGTTTGTGGAGGTCAGTTGTTTGAGTCTAAATCTATGTTTATGGTGTGGGAATGATAATTTATAAGTTATTGTTGGGGGTGGGGGGGAGGGGAGATCAAAAAAGGGGCACGAAGTTAACTACATCAATCCAACCAATATCTACTTTAGTCAACTATGTAAGTCAAAGGTTAGTACAATAATACTTAAAAGAAGTGATTGCTAACCCTCTTCAAATCAACACTTATTATGTGCTAATAACAGATCATTATATTTAATACTACTAAGCCATGTCGGTTTGCCTAATAATTGGGAGATGCTTCCTTGACTCACATCCCCTCGGCCAAATTGGGGGACAATTAACTAGCAAGTCTTGGGGGGAGCATATTTCCCACCAAACTCAATTCCTCACTTGTTTGTAAAAGAACCCTCCATTATGCTAAGTGGGGTACACAACCATAGGCACTATTACTTTACCAATTTCATCTTTCTTCTTCTCCTACTAGTTCACTAATGTAACCATCGAAGCCAGCTTGGTCAACCCCTAGTTTGGTCAAGGCCAAATTGAGGTCTCACTTTCTTAGCAAGATGACATTCAAGTTGCAAAGATTCACCACTCTTTGCCCATCATCAAAGTCCTCGTAGACACCGCATTTTAAACCTCTTATGACTCGGACTCCCATTCCCCAATGATGGCAAAATTCTAAAGCTCAAGGTTGGTTTAGGGCCTAATCAGATTAAAATTGACTTGGGGAAGGTTTCTATGGAAAATATAACTCTTTTATGAGCTGAATAAAATTATTTTTGGAAAATAAAAGCCACAAAAACCCTAGAGCATACGTACGCAGATACGTGTATGTGTACACATTCTCTAGACCTGCGTATGCAAGTTTCATGCATGCATATGCATACACAGGCATGCGTACGGATGCTAGGATTCTAAAAACTATAAAAGGCAAATTTTTTACGTTAAAGCTAAGGTTTGGAACAAATACCACATTGTCTGGGAGCCGTTCCAAACCCTTATTTTCTCAATATAAAAAGTCATACATGATACATGTTCAAAACACACAAAAAATCCAAAGAGAAAACCTAAGATTCATTAGAAATAGTGAATCAAAGAGAGAGTTATTCGCAAAACATCCTTAAGTCTTCTTCTTCTTTTTTTATTAGGACCTTTTTTGGTCTTGATCTTTGAATTTTGAAGTTTACTAATCAATTTTGTTTGGCTGTGAATAGATTGACTGATGGGAATTGTCAAAATTAAGCTAAAGAGCTTTTGTTTTTGAGGTATAAGTTCTAAACTTCTTTTTTCATTTCTTAGCCTTTTCTTGTCTTAATCTTTCTGTTTTCTTGTTTTTTTTTTTTTATGTTATAATATGTCTGCTTAGCTTAAATTTTCTTTGTTTTATTGTTTTAAGCATGTTAGGTTATTAGATTTATAGTTTTTGTTTCTGCTCTATTTTTTTTTCTTGTTGTTTATAGGTTAGGGTTTGGGCATGTATGCGCACGCATACTCGAAGTATGCACATGCATATAGCTGGGCTGCGTTTGCAGGCCCTATGTATGCGTACACGTACTCAAGCCCAGAAACCCTAATTCACCTTTTTTGCTTCTGTTTCTTTATTTCTTTTGTTTAATACACCTTTGTTCTAGCTTGTTTTCACATGTATATTTCTCTGTTTCTCTGTTTACTCTTTGATTGTTCTTCACATGTTTGATTAGGGTTTCTTTTCAATTAAATCTTTGATGTGCCATGAACATGCATGTGATATGATCATGCACTGATGTATAGGTATTGTGATGCAGTAAGGTAAGGGAGATAAGGTATGCATTCACATGGGTATGCATTTATCTTGTGCTTTAATGATGGATATGAACATGCTTGGTTGAATGATATGTTTTAATGCCTATCACATGCTTGTTTGATTCTAACATGCCTATGTTTATGCCATGTACCTTGCTGCCATGCTTCTACCGTTGTAATGTCTTGCTTGTTTGTGTTTTTGAATAAGAAAATATGATATGCATGATAGATGCATGCTAGGCTTGATGTGAGTTGTCATGATGGATGTATGTTAGGGTTTTGGGATGATTTGATATCATGTTGATTGTTAGATGAATGTTAGTGTGTGTGTGTGAGAGAGAGAGAGAGTTTAGGATGCAATATTAAACATATCTTTAATGAGATTAAGATGTAAGACACAATGAGTGGAAGTCGACCCACGGGTCGAGTGGGGTTGGGTGCCTAATACCTTCCCATTCCCATACTTAAACTCCGAATTCATACTCTAGTAGTAAGATTAGTCGTGCTACGTAAAAGCGCTATATATATAGTTCCTAGACCTAAACTAGGTGGCGACTCCCCATCTTTTCTTCGCCCCAGTTCACTTGGTCAAACTGTACTCCCCCCGTTGCACCTACTGTCCTTGATTTGGTTTTGTCTCCTCTTTGAAATTTTACTCACCTACAATAATGATTTGGAGAGTGATGGTTTTTTATTTTTTTATTTTAAAGAGTAGATATGATGTTGGATTTGCTTGTGTGTGGGAATATGTATTTCGAAAGTTATTTACTTTATCCCTTTAGGTCCCGATCTTTTTCCTTGAAAATAGTTCTTTATTTTGTTGGCAAGAAAATATAGGAAAATTTTTGTTTTTGCTTTGTTTTTTACAACACTTTTTTTTGGTTGCTTGTATTGAATTATTTTCCTTCATTTTATTTTTAAATCAAATTTAATGAAAAGTGTTACTAAATTATTATTTAAAATGAGGTTTTAAAAAAAAAATTTACAAAGTGGTTACATGAAATACCACATGGGTTTTAAAATTTAAATTGATAGTGCAAGAGATGTATTTGAAAATGACCCAAATCTCATGTGGTGTTTTTGCATTTTGACTACAATTAGTTAGACAAACTATCTTGTTACTTAAACAACTATTAGTATTAAAAGGGGAAAAAAGATGTTAAGTAATCTTTAATACTAACCTCCTTATCTTTGAATGAAAATTTTTTTCCAAAAAGAATTTTCTAGAAAATTGACTTTGTTTTCTTTTGTTTTATTGCGACCCTAAAAATGAGCAAGAAAAAACTTTATGTTATTTAATTTGTACAATTTCTTTGGTAATTATACTACCCTATCTTAAGTTTTGAAGGAATGACATTCCACCCCAAATTTAAAGGGAAAAAACACTCTCCTCCTTTGAGGTTTAAAGAAAAAAACACTTCTTTCCATTCCATTAATATCAATAATGTAATATTCTAAATTTTAAAAAGATTCTATTTACCAAACTTTAACTATTGTGGTAAAAACATAAATAATAGAATTTAGAATAAAAAGATAAAGTTTCTCCAACCCCAAAAGACTTATAACAATTTCTGCACAAGCAGAGACAGATGCTTCTTTTATCTTTTGCTTTTTTTTCCCCACATATTTATTTTCATGACCCTTCTTTAGTTTTCAATAATTGTGGGTTTCAAGAGTTGAGGGGATAGACAACTATTACTTTTCAGAATTTTAGTTCTAGTTTTTAATTTCAAAGTATTATTTGGAAAATTGTAGTAAAAAAATTTCTTGAAAAATGTTTTGGAAAATATGTAGGAAATTTTTTCAAAAAAAGATGTTGCAATTTCATATAAACTGTGATGGACTTAATCAAATGGTAAGTTAGTGCACAAAATTTTTAACGTCAAGTTAATTGTGTTTGGTCAAACAAATGTCATTAGGGCTGATTACTTTTTTCTTTTTAGATTTGAGGTGAAGTCTTATTCCTTTAAACCTTAAGGGATGGAAGGATAATTACCATTTTTTTTTTTTTTTTTTGTAACTCCAAATGATCATATGATTATTCACGAAAACATGCCACAAATTGGGAAAAAAAATTCTATTTTCTTAGCCACTTGGGATTCCTAAATGGGAAAAAAATACACGAAAATTGAATTGTACACAAATAAATAAATATAATGGATAAAAACAACTGATTTGAGCAAAAAAATGTCATTTTGAGAAATGTCAATAGTTGTCACCGGTCAACTTGTAGAGACAGAGATAGAGACGGGAGAAGAAATAGAAGTTATTAGGGTAGGGATTTTTTTTTCGTGGGATAGACTATCATGTTTATCTACTCCGTCATTTCAACGAGCATAAAATATTATTTATTTATTTTTACAAAAGAACATTAATGTGAAATTGATGCCTTCTAGCACCACCCATTCAAACTTTTTTTTTATTTTTTATTTTTTATATAAGCCCATTCAAGCATTTCAATATTAGATGAATGAGTACATCACATCAAAGTTTTGAATACCATTTTGGAGGATGTTTAAGATCTTATTATATATCCAACATAAAGGTTTATAACATGAGGAAAAAAAAAACATTTCATATACCCCTCTCAGAATTATTCTCAACAGCAAGATGATTTTTTTATATATATATAAAAAATTATTAAAAAAATGAAAATGTACTTGTTTTCACTGAGATATTACTAAACACAAAGTTTTTTTAATTAAAAAATTACAATTTAACCCAAATTCTATTTTGGCCCGAAATTTGCTGGAATATGTCAAAATGCCTAGAACACTCCAATATGGTCTAGTATTGGATCTAACTCAGAATGAAACTTTATATGAAGAGCTTGTATGTAAAATAATCATAGAATTTGATGAATTATGAGATTCGGTGCATTAGTATTGGCATGATCGCACCCAATAAAATAATCATAGATGGATGCGTAAGTCTGTGGATTGGATATGAAATTTAACGGTAAAAGGGTTAATAACCACCTATTAAATTCCTAACTTTCTTGGAAAGTTTTAGTCAATCATTCATTTTTGTAATATGCATTTAAAAATTGGAAAAAATTACATAAAAAATATTCATATTTTATACCTTATATTAGATGTAAATTAAAATTTTAAACTTACAAAATCATTTCAATTCAACGTTCATGTTCATCGCTATTATTCAATTTTGTTATTCTAAGCAATAACAGAGTAAATAAACATGAGAATCCACTGTTAAAACTATGTGTTCATCTTTGTAACCAACTTTAATTTTTTGACAATCATTTTATCACTTTAAGTGAAACTTTCTCTCTAAATGAAACTTTCTCTCTCATAACCTCTCTATTTATTGGTTGCCAAATTTATATATAAACAAAACTTAGGTGAAACATAGTTTTTTTTTTTTTTTTTTTTTAGTGAAACACGGATTTAAAGGCCATGATTTTTCACTTTTATTTACTTTATTCATGTCTAGAAGAATTGAAAAGGGATTTGACTATAATTGACAAAGTTTTTTTTTTTTTTTTTTATTAATTTTTTTGGGTAAGAATAATAATTGACAAAGTTAATAACCTAAAAATTAATATAAAATATGGAATACTTTAAGTCCTAACCTTTTATTTAATTTCACGTAACCATCCAATTGATTAACTCCACGGGTAACTTTTGATCATCATTATTATGTTCAATCAAGGAACCATGCAATTAACAAAGTCCATTGATAATTCTATGACGATATTCACTTGAATTTCCCATTCAATAAATGAGCATCATTTTGCAAAAGAAAGGAATTCAAAGAAAAAAAAAAGGCACAAAAATAAATAAATAAATAAAAGAAATCCTAGGAATACGTGAGAACATTTTCTGCTTTTACTTTTCCAAATCCC
The DNA here is from genome assembly GCF_932294415.1 of Quercus robur. Classification (NCBI taxonomy): domain Eukaryota; kingdom Viridiplantae; phylum Streptophyta; class Magnoliopsida; order Fagales; family Fagaceae; genus Quercus; species Quercus robur. The sequence goes on along the minus strand of NC_065536.1, from coordinate 32,534,827 downwards.
CAATCTTGAAAATTTATTCTCTTCTTTATTTTAATATCACTCTTGGGATTTCACCCCCGCCTCAAACACAATAAAAAACTATTAACGATTCACCTCTGACGATTTAATGACGTTAAAAGTTTATATTATGATGTCAGAAACGTATAACTGGGCCAACTCAAGATTTGGGTCCAGGCTGCCTAGTATGAGCTTACAATATCGGGTAAAGTCCAATTATTGGGCCTATTTACATTACAAAGTCCAGTCCAAAAAACACAAACAGCGTTTTTTTTTTTTTTAAACAATTATAATAATTAGATAGTTGGAATCAAGGATGGGCATGACCCCAGGTTTGGGTCAGGTATACCAAAACCCGACCTGGATACTCAAACCTATAACCTAATTATCACCCATACCCAATTCTCATGCGGATTCCTTACCTGTGGGCTGTGGATACCCAAACCCAATTTTTTTTTGTTTTTTTATTTTTATTTTTTTTTATTTTTTTTATTTTTTTTATTTTTTTTATTTTTTTTTATCATAGTACTTTAAAAATAAAAGGACAAAATGCACAAACCACTTACAACTTCATCATTCTTTGTTACTCTTTAATTAAAAAAGTTTTCAACCCCATCTCTTTTCAAATAATTTTTTTTTTTTAATTTCTAAGTCATAAACAAAAATTCTAATTAAAGTGTCAAAAAAACTAAGGCTAAAATGCAAATTGCATCATCTAAGTTTGGGTAAAGTACATTTCAATCCTTTAATTTTACTTTCGTTTAATTGAGTCTTTTAAGTTTCAAATTTCTTATTCATTTATGATATTTTCACCTACTATTATTATTACTAGTGTATGATCTTATTGCAAGTGTAGAATCATCAAAATCCAATGCAATTGTGCTTGCACCTATGGATGAAATGACCAAAGTTATGGGTTCAATTGCTGAAATCGAGATAGAAGCTAATAAAGCTAAGTATAGAGCCATATTCAGCCAATTAGATGGCTAAAACATTTGCTAATTACCGTACGTCCAATCAGATTTCTAGAAAAAACCACCATCCTTGCCTATAAATAGGAGACTCGAGGGTTCAGTTTGTTCGTCCATCTTCACTTTCTCTTAGTGATTGAGTTTGATTAGACTCTGGGGTAGAGGCTCTATATCTTGGAGTTCCAAAAGTTGAGGTTTTTTTAGGGATTATAGGAGCAAAGATGTGGATTATGAACGTAGAGGACACTGATGATTATTTTTTTGAAAGCTCATTGGGTTTTTTTTTTTTGAAATGAGAAGTTCGTTGATTTTGCCTCTTTGATTTTAGCAGTAACTCAATTGGCATACTATTCGTTGGTTTTTTTTTTTTTTTTTTTTTTTTTTTTTTTTTTGAAATTAGAGGTTCATTGATTTTGGACTCTTTGATTTTAGTAGCCTATTAACTCAATTGGCATCAAAAAATAAAAAATTTAAATGGAACACGTGGCATAAAACACATAGCACAAAATTAGAACTCTAATTTGAAATTCTAATTTGAGTTTCTCTCTGCTTCACCTATTATTATATATATATAAATTATTATTATATTGTGTTCATTGGTATTAACAAATTATCTAGGGATCTCTTTTGAGAATCAATTAATTTTTCATGGAATGTAATTTTTTTTTTTTTTTTTTTTGTTAACAACTAGTATATATATAAAGCAACAAAGATAATTAAAAAAAAAAAAATGAGTGGACAATGGTCCACTTAAACTTTTCTATCATTATAATAATTATTAATTTTTAGTTAAAACCAGACTAAATATTTGGTTTCAAAGAAATTAAGAAGATAAAATTTCATTTTAAAAAAGTTTTATGCTAGGGCCACAACAAAATGTCATAGCATTCTTAAATTAACATAGTAAAAATAATTAAATTTGAGATTGTGGAGGTATATTTGTTTGTTAGAATGTTAATTTAGAAATGTTGTAATATTATTGTGAGAATTTGTTGTGTCTCTAATATTACTTATTTATTTATTTTATCTATTAGTTGATATTTGATGCCTAATTAATACTCTTATAGGTATAGAATTAACTCTGTTAGATAAAAATTAGGGACCTTAGATGACTGCCTAATTGGCCTAATGGTAGGATCGTGTGTGTGTGTGTAAAATCTCGAAATAAAACCCCAACAAGTGTATTTCATAACTGTTAAATTTTATTTATGGTGGCAATTCATGAGAAAAACATAAGTTTTAAGTGTCTTTAGAAGTTTGTTTTTGAAGACAAGATTGCTACAAAGTTTTGCAATTTAGAGTATGAATCTGGAAATTTCGAATAGATTGAAACTTAAGTTTGATCGATCAAAAAATCGCATATCAGATCAATTTGTAGATTTTAAAACTCAGCCCATCATCCAATCTACTAGGGTTTCGTACCACTTATTTTACATTATAAGAGAGAGAGAGAGAGAGAGAGAGAGAGAGAGAGAGAGAGAGAGAGAGAGAGAGAGAGAGAGAGAGGTGCCTCTTGTGCTTCATATTTTGTATCTAGGGTTTTTGTATATATCCAAAACTCTCTCATATCTTCTATTGATGATATTCTTTGAAAAAACTTAAGATCTGATGTTGTAGAAGTTGTTACCTCATAATAGTCATCAAAGGTGCTAGAGATCTAAATCTTTATAAACTAATGTGACAATGAGTGTGATTAGTGAATTTCAACGATGTAAACACTACAAAAAATTGGGCCTATAGTGATGTTTGAAAAACACCACTATTATACCGTAACTATAGACTTATAGTGGCATTTATAAAATGCTGCTATAGCCTCTCTTTTTTTAATATAAGAAAGGCCTATAGCAGCATTTTATAATGCTACTATAGGTTTATACCTTATAGTGGCATTTTTAAAACGCTACCATAGACCCTTATGTGTTTTTTTTTAAAAAAACTTGGCTATAGTAGCGTCTCAAAACCCTGCTAAAGTCAACAACCACAAAAAAAAAAAAAAAAATGAAACGTAAAAATAAATGCTTTCAAATTTTAAAAAGTAATATTTCAATTTTAATTAAATTAAGAAATACAAAATAGAATTAAAAAAAAAAAAAAACAAAATACATACATGAACTCAGAAAATTCAAAATCAAACACAACATGCTCCAAAATACAGGAACACAAATCCAAGAACATAAACCCAGATTTCAACATAAGCACAAAATCAAAAACACGGGCACAGATCCAAAAAATTCAAAATCAAATCCCAAATCCAAAACAAGACATAGACACAAGCATTGTGAGAATATCCACTTCATTAAAAATATTCTATCTCCACTGTATATCCACCTCAAATTTCATCATAGAACGGCTATAAGAATTAGCTGAAAAATCAAACCCCACAAGTCCCATCACTTCAATAATTCCATGTTACTCATATGAACCTTAATAATGCAAGGAACATTCTCTAGTCCCCTATGTAAACAAACCCCAACACAGTGCAAAACTAGAAAATGTAAGCTCAGTGAAAGACATGATGGATTTTCCTCTATTTTCTTACTAGCCAAACAAGAAAAAAGAAAAAAAAGAAAAAAAAAAAAAAGAAGGAGCTAGATCTACTAACAAAAAACACAAAAAAGCAGAAAGAGAAAGAGTGAGAGATGTGGGGAAAGGGCTCACTGGGTTGGTGGCATGGATGGCCTCACTGGGTCGACGGCTAGGTGTGGATGGAGTTTGAAAACACCGCTATAGGTTACTTTACCTCTTTTTGTGTGTGTGTGTGTGTGTGTGTGTGCGCGCGCGCGCGCGCGTTTGGAAACGCCACTATAGGCCCTTATAAGACCTAGGACCTATAGTGGCATTTATAAACGCCACTATAAATCCTCAATTTATTTATTTTTATTTTTTTGAGTTAGGATTTTTCTTTTTCTTTTTCTTTTTCTTTTTTCTTTGTTTTACTAGACCTGTAGTGGCATTTGAAAATGCCACTATAGGCCCTTGTAAGACCCGTTATAGTTCCTTGTAAGGCCTACTATAGTTCCTTGTAAGACCCAGGACCTATTGTGGCATTTGAAAACATTGCTATAGGCCTGTGTAAGACCCAGTACCTATAGTGGCGTTTATAGGTCCTCAATTTATTTATTTTGGTTGAGATTTTTTTCTTTTTTTTTGCTGGACCTATAGTAGCGTTTGAAAAAGCTACTATAAGCCCTTGTAAGACCCAAGACTTATAGAGACGTTTATAAACGCTACTATAGGTTCTTAAATTATTTATTTATTATTTTTTTTCAATTTGGGCTTTTTTTTTTTTACTGGACCTATAGTGGCATTTGAAAATGCCACTATAGGCCCTTGTAAGACCCATGATTTATTGTGCCGTTTATAAACGCCACTATAAGTCCTCAATTTGTCTATTTATTCGGGTTGGGCTTTTTCTTTTTTTTTTTTCTTTTTTTTTTGTTGTTGGACCTATAGCGGCGTTTGAAAAAGCTGCTATAGGCCGTTGTAAGACCTTGGACCTATTGTGGCGTTTACTATAGGTCCTCAATTTATTTATTTATTTGGGTTGGGCTTTTACATTTTTTTATTTTATTGGAACTATAGTGGCATTTATAAACGCCACTATAGGTCCTCAATTTATTTATTTATTTTTTTAGGTTGATTTTTTTTTTCTGGACCTATATTGGCATTTTTAAAACGCTGATATAGATCCTTGAGAATGCTATAGGCCCAGTGTTTTAAAACACCACTATTGACCCTTCAAAACACGGCTATAGATAACCCGTATAGCATTTTTCAAAAACACCACTATAGGGTACCTATAGTAGTGTGTTTTCATAAACGTCACTAAAAAAAGGCCACTATAGGCCTTGTTTTTTGTAGTTGGCAAATGAATATCTAAATTACTTTTTTATGTGGCACATTAAAACAATAGTTTATAAAGGTTAAATTGTAAAATTTATTGTATTCCTAAGTCCTAACATTACTTAAATAGATTTAGAGTTGAGTAATGCAATGAACGCTACTTCTTAAGATGATTAGTTGGGACTTTGATAATGCACCTAGGGGTGTGCATAAAACCCGTCAACCTGCCAAACCCAACCCGACCCGACCCAACCCAACCTGTCGGGTTGGGTCAGTTTTAGGGCTTGGTGGGTTGGGTTGGGTTACATTTTATTTTTTATTTTTAGTGGGTCGGGTTGGGTTTGGATCATAAAATTACAAACCCGCCAAATCCGACCCGATCCACCCATATTTTAATATATGTTTAAAATATATTATATATTTAATAAATTTTAAATAAAAACTAGCAGTAGAGCACTTCCTCGGTTCCTACTATCATATATAATAAAAAATCCTATTAGTTCTTTTAATATATATTTAAATATATTATATAATTAATAAAAAAATTAAAAATTTTAGATATATTTTGTTTATAAGTGAATTAATACTAGTTCATTTATATTTTGTTTATCAACTCAGTTAGATACTTAAACGTATTTTGTTTACAACTAAGTTGGAATATTAATTTATATATTAATGTATATTTTGTTTATCAACTCAGGTGGCAAGTGTGATATATTTTTTTTTGCTCAATTTAATAATAATAGTAATAAAAAAAATTGTCCAACCCATGAGTTCAACCCAACCCAACCCAACCCAACCCAATCCATAAAATCCCCTCAGCACGATTCATGCACACCCCTAAACGCACCAATCACTTGAATAATTAACCATTTATTTTTGCTCTATTTAATTTGATATGGGCCAGACATGTTCAAATTGTAGTTTTAGTTTAACACCCATGTCATGTCGATCATGATATTACCATGCACTCGTAAAAGTAGTAATAATCATATTCTCATGAAACATGGAACGTGATATTATTATAATGAATTGTGGACTCAACGAATCAAGCATAGTAATTCCATTAGATTTTATAGGAAATAATCTTGTTAAGATCTTGCAATTTTTCTCTCCTTACCTGCTAGTGCTTTCTCACCGGATCCCAATTACCTCTAGGAGGGTACGTATGAACACAAACCTCGTTGTTTGACAATGTAGAAACACGAAGTGACGTTGCTCACACGGGCTACATATCTTACCATTTAGATATTCACGTATCCATCCATGCCAAATTTAATTAATTGGCTCCAAGTCCAAATCTCTAATGCGTGGAAAATTTTATTGTTCTAGGGATATTAGTACACCAACCATTAACTCTATGTTTTGGGTCTTTCACTTTATGTGGTCTTGGTAGGCCTCATGTTTTAATAGGTTAGTAGCTACATCCGTGTTTTATTTGAGGTAGGATGGGCTCAGGATTTTAAGTTAGCGGAAGCCAAAATATAAAGAAAAAAAAAAAAAAAAAGCATCCATATAGTATTAAAAAACTATAAATACTCAAAATTGTTGTTTTTAAGTACATTAAGATGCAATAATTTACCAACAACAAAAAAATTTATTTTTTAATACTAGGCTGGCTAGGATTTTTTTTTTTTTTGAAATTAGAGTATTCACAGTGGTGGTGCTAAAAATTTTAGCTATTAGAGCATTTCCATCCGGAATCTTCAAACTATTTTATTTTACATTCTTAAAAGCTATTTTATCATTTATACCATACTATTTTACAACACTCCCAACATCCCTAACTCTATATTTTTTGCTTCTTTATTTAAATATTCTTTTTTATTCTTTTTTTTACTATTTCTCTCTCACCACCAAACAACCATAACAACACAGTGAACACACTGCCACCTCCATATATCCCAGCACCACCACCGGACCATCAAACCAAAAGCAAAACCCACGTTTAAAAAAAAAAAAAAAAAAAATCAAACCATCAAATCAAACCAAACCAACCCCCCCCCCCCCCCCCCATATACCAGCAAACCCAAAAAAAAAAACCAGTAATGAAGCCACCATCGAAGCCAACAACAAAGCCACACACACAACTCCATGCCAATTTTCCACATCCACCATAACCCCACACCGATTTCCACCACATTGGATAGCAATCTCCACACCACAACCCACTTGACCCACGCCAAACAAAACCCACCACCTGAACCACGCCTCCAAAGAAACCCACCATCGATCTGCCACGATCTCCACCACTAACCCACCACAAACTCACTAGATCTTCACCCAAAAACACAATAAATACCCACCAATGCAAGACCCACCACCACCATAAAACCCACCACCGCTACAAGATTTAACACCACTAAATACAGCATATAGTACCTCCACCACAACCACGGCGAGATCAACCTCCGCCTGGTCCGTGAGCATCGCACCACCTAGAGGAATTTTGGCACTAGATCGAAGAGAGAGGCTGAGAGTTTAGGGTTAGAAAGATTAACCACCGGTCACAATCCTCCACGAACAACCCATCAACAAACCTCCATGCCACGCCGATTGCCGTGAGAAACCCATCAACAAACCCATCAACCACCGTGAGAGAGAAACCTATCAACCACGCCGATCGCCAATCTAGAAAAACCTCCACGCCACTCCCCGTCACACCACACCACCACTAGACCACGCTAGACCCACGACCCACGCCAAAAAAAAACCACCACCATGAGAGAGATATGTGAGAGAGAGGCTTGGAATGTCAAGAGAGAGAAGAGATACAGAGATTAATGAAGAGAGAGAAAGAGACAGATATAAAATATATTAAATCCGTTTGCAATTGTACTACAGTACCGTTGCAAATATATTAAATCCGTTTGCAATTGTGCTACAGTACCATTGCAAATTTGCAACGGTACTGTAGCACAATTGTAGATTTTTTGGGGTTTACAAGTCCAGGTAATGGGGGGGGGGGCGGGGGGTTTGAGGCTTTGATGCTAAATATGCCAACATATGGCATTAGCAAGTCTAGGAGTGAATGCTCTTAGCACCTTAAAAGGCTACTTTATCTATTTCACCACTTTACTTTACAATACATCCAATATCAAATGTTCTATTTTTTTTTTTTTTATCACTTCATCTAAAATAATATAAACTCATTAAAGTAATAAAGAAAGAGAGAGAATTTGAGTTTTTTATTTGAAAGAAGAGATATAATCTAAATAAAATATTGTATTTTATTTTTAACAACTTGCTATAGTCAATTGGTATTTATACTAGTTTATTGTAGTTGCAAAAAATTTAGCTTTAGTTTCTCCAATAACAAATGATTTTTTGATTCTTTGGTGGTAAAATAGTTTTTTTTTTTTTTTTTGCTAAAATACAATCACCATTGTGAATGTTTTTATTGTTTTTGTTAATTTTTTGGGTTGCATAGTTGCTATTTGGATGAGGCTAGCAAGACTTATTGAGGAGAAGGGGGACCTAAGGTTTTGGAAGGGAGCCCAATTACAAAAATTAAACATATAATAACTAAAAAAAAAAATTCTTTTGGACCCAAGGGGGGCCCGGGCCCCCACCTAGGTCCGTCCTTGATTTGAGTTAATCAAATATGGTATTTACATCATTGGTCACCACTTGGCTGCTATTATTAGGCTATAAGGTTGATCCTTATATTTTGGTCTTATTTTCAATTTGGTTTTCAAGTTTTTACATTTTCATTTTGGTTCATATTTTTCAACTTTTGTCATTTTGATCCTTGTCATCTCATTTATGGAAAAAAAACATACTTGGCTAATGGATTATACTGCTAGTTCAAAAAATGTGTTTTTTTTTTTTTTTTTTTTTTTTTTTTTTTTTTTTTTTTTTTTAAGTGATGACAACATGGACCAAAATGGTAGCAATTTTGAAAATATAATAAGGACCAAACTAAAAATTGTAAAAATGTGATGACCGAATTGAAAATGTGACCAAAATGTAAGGATGAAAAAAGTTTTTTTTTTTTTTTTTTTTTTTTTTTTTTTTTTTTTAATTTACCGTGAGTATATTACATGTGTGAAATCATATTCACCTACATAAAAGAATTATTAAATTAATACCTAACTAGTAATTGACTGTTTCAAATTTTAGTGGTCATAAAATATGGAGCTTTGATTTTGGTGGGAGGATAGGTTAAGTTGGGATTCATGTTGTGTGCGTGAATTGAATTATGTACATCTCTCTCTCTCTCTCTCTCTCTCTCTCGATTTGTTTGATTGTGTGGTTAGAGATCCATGGGGAGTTACTTTTGATGGTGGCCCTAGATTTTGATGCTACGATTTGTGGAGATTTCCATTCCTTGTGTGTGTGTGTGTGTTGTTAAATCTCATAGTGTCAATGCGAAGTTGGAAATGGTGGACTAGTGATTGATGGTGAGGCTTTGGGTGGCTTTATTGGCTATGCTAGTTAAAGATCAATTGAAATTGGTCATGAATGTCATGAATAAAAAAGGAGAGAAAATTGAATTGAAAAAGATGAATTAAAATGATTAAAAAAAAATTTAGATAATTGTTGTTTAGACATGTTCAAAATTATGATAACTTTAAAAATGGTATCAAGGTTAGGGCCTAGCTAAAATCAAAATTCAAACACATGGATTAAAATCAAAATTAACATTAATATGAATGGTGTGAAGTATATTTTATTAATATTGTTTTTTGTTCTTAGTTTTTTTTTTGGTTAGAAGTAGGGGAGGGGGATTTGAATCATGGCTCTCCTAAAGAAGAAGACCAATAGATACCATTGAATTGTAACTCTTGACTTTTTATTCTCATTTTCAAGAACATGTTTCTAGGGGAAAAAAAAAAAAAAAAAACCTCCAAATAGATTGAATCGATCAAATCTAAATATGTCAAATGTCTTGTTTGAGTTATTAGAGTAATAAAAAAATTGTGGACTTTGATTGATTCTCCAAAGAGCTTGTATTATACTAGACAATAACTCGTACATCGCATGGTATATATTACCAAAAAAAAATACTCTTTTCATTTGTTTACAATATTTTAGGAGCTTTTTAACCTTTATTATTATCCAATCAATTGTTTAGAACCTTTTATATATTGTTGACCACCTCCAAACTAATAAATTTTTATGTGGTCCAAAAATATTTTGTAATAATTTTGTGGAATCCCTTGAAATAAAGGGAAAAATGAAATTTATTCAAGTTCAAAGTTATCAAGAGAAAAAACTATAAATATAAAATTAAAAAAAAAATGAAGAACGGAAAAAAAAAGATTTATTTAATTGAAATAAAAGACAGAGAAGAAAATCTCCCATCTTCCTTCTCAATCTAAAACAACAACCATTAACAAATTTTTAATACTACCCATTAGCAAAATTTTGTTATTGTAAAAAAACACACACAGATATATATATATATATATATATATCAGAAGCAAAGTGTGGAATTCTTGTAAATAGATAAGAACGCCACATACAATTATTGGCAAGCTCTAAATTAAAATATACTACATTTTAAGATGGTAATTGAAACTAATTTACATAAATTGATGTTTCAAGATTGTAAGGGAAATAGATTGTTAATATTGATTTGGTACACTTTAAACGTTTCCTTTTTTGTGAAAAAATTAAAGTTTCAATTGGGTTGAGTTTCTAATGACTCACAATTTTAGGGGTCTTTTTGGGAAGGAGAGAGAGTGTATAATTAATCCACTTATATTCCCTTTTTTTTTTTTTTTTTTTTTTTTTTTTTTTTTTTTTTAAATGTAAATTATTCTCCAATTTTGAGGACTTTGGGACCTTTCTAAACGGGGCCTTAAGCCCAGGCCTAAATTGTTTGGGCTTTAAAACTGACCTTGCTTCTTTTTGCATATTGGACCATTGTGACCCATGCCCATGGTCATAGTCTCTTAATACGACTTATTTTTATGTGATGTTCCATGGTCCTATCATGAGTTTAATTTTGGTCAATTAGTCATCTTTTATTTTTCAACTAATTTGAGTAATTGATTTCTAAAATTTTTATGATTTCTTTTGAGTAACACGTCAAAATTTACAAAGAAATTATAAGTTTTTATTTTATTTTATTTTATTTATAAATTTTTTTTTTTTTATTATAAATGTTCGGGCTTATTTGAAAAGATTTTTTTTTTTTTTTTTTGGTTGAAAAGATGATTTAAAGAATAGGACATTGATACTATAAAATTAATTTAGGACTTAATTTTTCTTCAGACTTATTTAAGGAAAAACAGAGTTAATTTATCTTTGTCTTTTGTCAAAGATAACACTCTTCCTAAAATAAAGGAAATAAAAATTGAGAGAAAAAAAAAAGAAAAAAAAAAAGAGTCGAATCCTGTTTATCCCACATGTTTGATAATGCCATGACTCAGGGAAGTAGTTGAAAAATCAAAGAAAGAATTTGTACGAAAATTAAAGTTTCTTCAATAGAATTTAGTTGGGTCAATATTCTACCACTGACTATCCCTTTCCTACAAAAGCACGAATGTGTTGTATTGTATCATGTGACAAGGTCCACTAGCTAGGGCCTCGATCAGCTGTTATTCTCTTCAGATGTTAAAGACTGGTTCTTGTTGGAGACTACTGGTCATCGTGGTCTCTTCATCCTTAACTCCATATTATCGTATGTATGCTCTCTGGCTGGGTCATAAATTTAAGGACAATTTCTTGGTTAAACAATTTTTTTTTTTTTTTTGACAAGATAAAATTTCCACTCTAACCTAATCTAAGTGTATATGTATGTGAAATTCTCTTTTGAAAACTTGAATCCTGGCCCTTGCCCCCCACACCTCACAAGTATAAGAGTGACCACCGCATCAAGGATGCACGGTAGTTCTTTGTTAAATAGTTGACGTAATTTTTTATATTCCAATTAATTTTAATAATAGATTTAAGTAAAAATTGATGTTATTTCAATCTTATCATACCAAAAGTTATGAAAAAAATATAAACAAAATTGATGCATGAGTATACTACATTTTAAGATGGTAATTGAAACTAATTAACAGCAAATTGATGTTTCAAGATGGCAAGGGAAATAGATTGTTAATATTGATTTGGTACACTTTAAACGTTTCCTTTTTAGTGAAAAAATTAAGAGGCCGTTTGGTCATCCAGTTTAAACACATGTGTTTAGTGTTTAAACACTGAACATATGTGTCCAAAAAAAGAAAAACGTATTTGGTTATCCATTTTCAACACAGGTTGTTTGGAAAACATTGTTCCAAAACCGGCTTTCAAACACACAGTTTTGAAATCACCTCCGGCCTGTTTTTAAACAACAAAACAAGGGTTCTTAGTGGCAATTAGGTAATTATCTTGAAAATGATAAGGGCCCACCTGGTCAGGTATGTCTCATCTCTTCCTCTCACAATTATCCTAAAGTCTTTGCACGCCGAATCCCAAAGTCCACCTGGTCAACTTTTTTTTAAAACCAAACACAAATACCAAACACATATTTCTGTTTTTTGAACACTAAAACATATTATTTAAACCATAATACCAAACACATTTTTTATTTATTTTTTAAACACTAAAAACACGTATTTCAACAACACTTTTTAAATCACAATTTGCACATCATTTTAAACAACAAATTTTGAAATCCATGACCAAACAAGCTCTAAAGTTTTAATTGGGTTGAGTTTCTAATGACTCACAATTTTAGGGGTCTTTTTGGGAAGGATAGAGTGTATAATTAATCCACTTATATTCCTTTTGTTTTGTTTTTGTTTTTTTTTTTTTTTTAAATAAAAAGTAAATTATTCTCTAATTTTGAGGACTTTGGGACCTTTCTAAATGGGGGCCTTAAGCCCAGGCCTAAATTGTTTGGGCTTTAAAACTAACCTTGCTTCTTTTTGCATATTGGACTATTGTGGCCCATGCCTATGGTCATATTCTCTTAATACGGCTTATTTGTATGTGTTGTTTCGTAGTCTTATCATGGGTTTAATTTAGGTCAATTAGTCATCTTTTATTTTTCAACTTATTTGAGTAATTGATTTCTAAAATTTTTATGAGTTCTCTTAACACGTCAAAATTTATAAAGAAATTATAAGTTGTGTTTTTCAAGAAGAGACTTTATTATTATAAATGGTCGGGCTTGTTTGAAAAGACGATTTGATTAAAGAATAGGACATTGATACTATAAAATTAATTCAGGACTTAGTTTGTCTTAAGACTTATTTAAGGAAAAACAGAGTTAATTTATCTTTGTCTTTTGTCAAAGATAACACTCATCCTAAAATAAAGGAAATAAAAATTGAGAGAGAGAGAAAAAAGAAAAAAAGAAAAAAAAGTCGATTCATGTTTATCCCACAAATTTGGCTTTTTCATGACTCAGTGAAGTATTTGAAAAATCAAAGAAATAATTTGTACGAAAATTAAAGTTTCTTCAATAGAATTTAGTAGGGTCAATATTCTACCACTGACTATCCCTTTCCTACAAAATCATGAATGTTTTGTATTGAATCATGTGACGAGGTCCACCAGCATCCAGCTATATATGGTGGACTGGTCCATCAGCTGTTATTCTCTTCAGATGTTAAAGACTGGTTCTTGTTGGAGACTACTGGTCGTCGTGGTCTCTTCATCCTTAATTCCATATATTCGTATGTATGCCCTTGCCTGGGTCATAAATTTAAGGACAATTTCTTTGTTAAACAGTTGAAGTGCATGATTTGTTATATTCCAATTAATTATAATAATAGATTTAAGTAAAAATAAATAAAAATGATGTTATTTCAATCTTATCATACCAAAAGGTATGAAAAAATATATAAACAAAATTTATGAAAAAAATGTTACATCCTAATTATAAAACATGTTGTATGCGGACCTTGTTTTCAGCTATATATGGTTTGGCTTTAACATTATTGTACTGAATCCGACCCAACAAAACGCCTATCTTATGGTATATGTACTAGGCATATTGAGATAAAGTGCAATACCTCTGGTGTTACATCACATGTAATAGCTCTTAATTCTCTCATAATTTTTTTTTTTTTACTTCTTTTCTTTTTAACTTTTACTAAAATTTTTAAGTTTTCAACTTTTTTTTATTCAAGGATTGAGATTAACACTTTCCTTTTTTAACTCTCAATCTCAACTATTAAAAACTATTGCATGTGGTGCATGTTCTCAATCTATACTTTTGTAATTTTGCCTATTTAAGAGCATTGGTGGCAGCTTATCTAATTTTTTTTTCCTATTTTAGAATAAGAATCTAACTTTTATGTTTTAGTTAATCACTTTTTTGCTTTTCACCCCATCAAATTCTTATTTTAAATCCTATTTCATTTATATATTATTTTTTCATTCAATTTTTATTATTCCTTTCATTTTTGAAAACACCCACTTTCCTTTATCATAGTTACCAAGACACAAAATCAACAAACAAATATTTATAAAATGAATTATATTCCCTAAAGATAGGGAGCCACCAGTCATAAAAATCTATCTTAGAAGTGAAATAGGTAAGTTGATGCAAATTGTGTGTGTGTGTGTGTTTTTTTTTTTTTTTTTTTTTTTTTGAGAAACAAATACGTACACACAAGAGAGAGGAAAAAAAATATTTTAACACAATGACACACTAAAAATTCCATTGAAAAGTTATGGTAACTTCTAAGGGAGTGTGAAACAAGTTATATTATACACAACAATTCTCCTAAGTAATGTGAGACAATTATTACTATTATTTTTTTTTTAAAGTATCAAAAACACACAAGACAAGGAAAATGAGTTCTAATATAAATCCACATCACAAACTCCACTAAAAAATTATAATAACTTTTAAAGAAATATAAGATAAATTATGTAGTACACAACATACTCCCATTAAAAATATGGAATAATTTCCTTCTTATTCTCCTTCTTTTTTCTTATTTAGAAATACATGCAAGAGCTTGCGAGGGAAAGAGGGTCTTACAATACTCTTCCTTATGCCATTCTCTGACATGCCTACGAGTCAAGGATTCTATATATAAATACAGTACTTGACCCTTCAAAAGTCAAAGCTACCACTTGGCGCCATCTTGTTGCTTCTTCTCTCCTTTTTTTTTTTTAGAAAAAAATATATTATTGAAAAAGCAAGGCACAAAAATAAAGGGGGGAAAACAGTGCGTAATAAATAATAACATAATCAGACAGGGTAGTCCTATGGTGACTGCCGCCACATTAACACACGCTTGCAATTGACCAACCACTTCATGTCCGTACAGTTCCACGCGGTTAACTTTAACAATATTTTTTTTTTTTTGAACCAAACTTTAACAATATTTTTTAAAATAAAAATATAGTAAATAAATTTAGTCCCCTTATAAAAAACAATTGACTTTTTATTTTGGATGACTCAAATTGTGGGTTAGATACTTAAATACAGATTAAATTTCGTGCCTTTGGAATCTATTTTTAAAAATGAATAGACGATAGCTCAAAATAGAAACAGGTTCTGCAAAGATGTGGGGGTTATGCAATCAACCAAACAAGTTATTAATTGCATTCATTTTTTTTTTTTTTTTTTTTTTGGGTTTGCAGAATCCCATACGTTTAAGGCTCTAAGCAATCCTGGATGGAAAAAGTAAATAATTCAAAGAACTGATCAAATCAAATGAACAGAAAGAATACAAGAAATTTCAAAACCAATTAACACCCCAAAATTTACAAAGATATTAGAAGTTTATAAAAAAAGAAGAGCAATTATAGTAAGAGACTGAAAATGGTCGGACTTTTTCAAACAAATGATTTACAGAATAGAACATTGGCACTATAAAATTTATTTATGACTTTATTTGTCTTAATCCTTAAATTCAAGAAAAAAGAGGGTTTATCTTTGTGTTTTTGTCAACGATAACATCATAAAACCCATCCTGAAACGAAGGAAATAAAAATTTTAAAATTAAAATATAAAATTATCAATGCCCATTCATGATTCATCCGACAAAATTTTGTAATGTCGTGATATGGGAGGCAGTGATAATAAATTGGAAGAATTTATGCATCAAGTCAAGCACAAATAATTCAAAGTTTCTTCACTTGATTAGGTCAATATTGGACAAAACTGGGTATACCGATCTCCTTACGAAAGCATGGATATTTATGCATCATTGAATAAATGAAGGTCCACTTGCTGGGGCCTCAGCCGTTATTGATCACTGCAGATGTTAAGACTGGTTCTTACTTCTTGGTGGAGATGGAGACCGGTCATCATCGTAACTCCACCATCATCATCAAGTATTTGAGGAAAATTTTTGTTTTTGTTTTTGTTTTTATAAACTATTATCGTGGGCTCATTCATTGATCCATAATAAAAATAATAATAAATCCAATTGAAAGTATTGTTATTTCAATCTTAACTTACGAACTTAATGTGAATGGGTTTGAATGTTACTTACATGAAAATGTTTTGTCAATTGAGCTAATTGAAACTCACAAGTTCGAATTTATATATATATATATATATATATATAGTTAAAAAGGGAATTATAAAAAAATTGCATTCCCATAAAAGTTATGAGTGATAATTAGGCTCGAACTAATGATTTCCACATAGGGACGGAATTAGGATTTGAAGTTGAGGGGGGCAAATATAATTTTTCATAGGCTTATTTTCTTATTTTCTTTTTTGAGAAACTCATGGGCTTATTTTCTAAAATCTCAAATATATACCTACTATTTAGTATATTAAAAAAATTTGGGAGGGTGGGGCCGGGGGGGGGGGGGGGGGGGTACACAGCCCCCCTCTGTCTGTACGTGGTTCCGTCCCTACTTTCACACCACATCAACGTGACACTCTACCACGAAGTTATATCTCTTGCCCCCATTAAGAAATAAACCTAACTAATCTTAAGTCAAAGAATCGTGAAATTCAAAGTTATTATTTCACTATTTGAGAACAACTTAGCATCAAACTTTCCTTCTTTTCACACTATTATGGATACAAAAATAATTGGGAAAAAATATATTCAATTGTTAACTATTTCAATTAAAAATAGGATTAGTTATGAATTCAAGTCATATATAATATGTTCATAACATTTCCACAATTAAAAAAAAATGAGATCATTAGTTAATAGATTTAAATTATAACGAATAACAGTTTCCAACTTAGAATAGTGAAAAGGTTATAAATATAATATTAATTACTGAAAACTTTTTAATGATTGGACGGTCTAAGTTCCACTTATGCCCTTTCAACGGCATCATGCGGTCATGCCTTACTTCAAAGAGTACAAATCGATACTTGACCCTGATGTTACACGTGGCGCAATCTTGTTGCTTGTTTCAAACAACAATGATGATTGATTGCCGCCACATCAACTGGATAGCAATTCCCCTGTCACTTTATTGTCCGTACAGCCCACGCGGTTACGTGTGAGAATATTTTTATTAAAAAGTCAGCGCTATTAATCCTATGACAATAAATACAGATAATGAATAGATCCGATTAATATATGTACTTAAAATTAAAAGCCGATTTTTAAGTCAATACCAAACACACAAAATAATTAAAATTAAATTCTACAATTCTACGATGGGAAGGAGACATCGATCAGACACTGACAACACTGGATATTATGGAATTTTCATGAATCCAATAACTTTACACCTTTTTTTTCTTCGTTAGGAAGTTAGTAATAGATAGGCCGAATCTTTCTTTGGCTTTTGCCTTTTGATTTGAGCTAATGTAATGTAAAGCTTAAAAATGTGACACAGAAGAGTCCTCGACTTGTGTGCGTTTAATACCTATTGAATTATATGTCTTCTCTGGTTTATTTAATAATGAAATATACGTGGAATCCGCTTCATAAAGTTCTAAAAGCGAATACAAGTGGAATCTAGTTTAAAAATGAAATATACTTCAAAGAGAAACTGAGGTTATTTTATGCTCTACAATTTGAGTTGGTTAAGAATATAATATTGTAACCGAAGTGACTTTGAAACAAGAACCGATCCTTGTCAGTTTGGAGCTCTGGATCTGAACTCTAGTAATTTTAATTTCAAGCCAAGTATTGGGTCTATCTTGTGATTGATTATAACGATCAATGTTAATGCACCAATTATAACTTACTTATTATCAAGGAGAAACCCGAAAATTCCTTTAAGGTTTGCTTTGTGATCCGAAAAACAAAAACAGAAAGCTATGTGTTGATGTCTTTTTTCCATTCTAATTTCCAGTTTCAAGAGAGAGAGAGAAAGAGAGTCTAAACCCTTATTGGAGATTATGAAATATTGAAAGATGTTGTATTATTTTTTTTTGTTTTTTCAAGAATACAAAATCCCATCCATTCAAGCAATCTGGAATGGGAGAAAAACGTACCTCCCTAGAAACCTTTCTCTCTAGCTGACGTTGTTGATAATTAGAATCAAAGGAATGAGAATGTCCCTTGTCTTCTGAAACATACCCATTCATCGATCAGTCTCAAAACGGGTACGAAAAAAAAAGAAACACCCACAAACTCTAATTTTTTTTTTTCCTTTTTCTAAAGGGTAAGTAACAAAAATGGTAAAGAGGAAAGCAAATGAAGCAATCAAGCTAAGAAGGAGCAACAGCAGAAAGGTTTGGGTAATGGGGATATGCAGCCTCTTCTTCTTCTGAGGAACCCAAACAGAGACAAGCATTAAAGATGGTTTTGAGAACCTTCCTGAGAACACAACCCCTTTTTGGAACCCATCGAGGGGCTAGAGTGCTTCCATTATTGCTTGGATTAATTGCTTGGAAGAACCCAACTGATTGTGCTTGCTGCGAGCCTTCCATGTCGGCCTCTTGTCTTGTGGCAGCTGTAGCTAGCTAGGTGGCGATACGTGTTGTATTTACTGTGTTTGTATGTGTAAAGCGAGAGAGAGAGAGAGAGAGAGAGAGAAAGAAAGAGAGAGAGAGAGAGAGATAAGTATGTGTGAGATGGCACTTTGGGAAGCAACGACGAAGGAGTTTAAATAAATGCAAATGCGTGTTAGTGCGTGCAGACCGCGTAAGCGAGAGCTAAGCGTGTCTGTAGTCTTTAATCTGTATAGTTTATAAAGGGGCTCTGACTCTATGAGGGGGACTCATTCACAACGCAAAATCCCATTTTGGTCTTTTAGAACACAATTCAATTTCCATTCCTTACACGGACTAGTCTTTCTTTCAATTTCATATATATTTTTTGTTTTTCTCTTACAATTATTTTCACTCGGTGTGTTGTGTCTCTTGCTTGATTTGAACCGGTCCTGTTCATCAACACGGTTTAGCTCAAACACCAACACCAACCCATAAATAAAAGACCCATCATTAATTCAATGGTTCTACGACTCTACTACTACTACTCAACTATGCGACCTTGTCAGCTGATAGGCAGCCAATGAGCCATTTCCACTTCATGAAAGGGTCAAGAGTCAATTCTAACCATTCTGACGTGGAAGGTAGTGATTTATGTTTCTTGTCTTGATTTATTATTTCTTTTGTGCTTGTTTGTATGATGATATACACTCAAGAGTTTACCCCCCAATAGGTATAGTTTTAACTTACTTAAGAGCTTAAGATACAGTACTAGTTTCTCTGACACGCCCCACTCTCTCCTGAAGGGCCAAAGGCTAATAATTAATAGACTAATTTGCCCTCCTCACAACAACATAATTTGCTGCAAACTATCAAAGTTTTGAAGCCAACTTGGGGGGGATGGATATGTAAATTAAGATGTGTACCTGTGTGGACAATGTTACCTTGTGTTAGTGTTTAGTCAATCAACGTGATCCGTGTTCATACGATACAAGAAAGTCAGGTAAGCAAAAAGAAAAATTGCAAGATCTTAAATAGATTTCTGTAATCTCTTTAAATCTAACGGAATTATTACGTTTGATTAATTAATTACTCAGTCCATTAATATAAGAATGTCAATTTTCAGCGTTTCATGGGAATGTGATTAATTATATATATTAAAGAAATAGTTTTATCTTAAATCATTTTGCTCTATGTCAGATTTTTAACCAATTTTATAGGGTGTAAAGCCAATGAAGCTAATTTTTTGAGTTTTACTTGTCACTTCAGTAATATTTTCAGTCCACTTATAATTTATACAAATTTTCATTAAGTAGACCCTACAATAAATCATCCTTAACGAGCTCCTTTCTGTGCTCATTAACATTTCCCAATTATAAATTCCTTTACACATATTTATCCTGAACTATATAATAAAAGTTAATATTTTACTTTTTGTAGGTAAAAGTCTTATAGCTAAACTGACATGTGCTAATATTTGTAAAAAAAAAAAATTGTCCATAGTTCAAATTAAAATAATAATAATAATAATAATAATCCACATATTATATTATAGTTGTGCCAAATGAATGTCATTTGCTTATCACAATAAGCAATCCTTTTACCTCTATATTTTACACTTTTAAGATTGTCATACAACGTACTATTACCATGCACAATTTTTTTTTATGAGACATACACTTTACTTTAAGTAATTTAAACTATTCAAATAGTTTGTTAACTACCAAAAACTTGGCTTATTTGGACACACTTTTATTGAGGATTCTTACAAAACTTTATTATTAATGTTTCAAAATAAAATTAGAATACTAGTAAAATTAAGATTTTGTTTGCAAAATTTTTAAAACTTATACAAAACTTCATTATTTATTTTAAGTAAATTTAAACATTCCCCATCATTTTTATTTGTTCAGGGCATGCATGCATCATTTGGCTCAAAATAAGTGCTACTCATAATGTATTTTCGTCATGTCTTTCTAATTTTTAAGATAATTTTCTTGAGGTTTTATTATAAACTATTCACAATACGTTTAAGATACTATAATAACAATTTTGTTACCAAAAGATTTCAAAGAAACTTCATTATTTATATAAATTGTTTTAATCATTTACTATAGGTTTTTGTAATAAAAAGTTGATTATATATATATATATATATATATTTTTTTTTTCATTTTAAACTTTGATTATTTTATAGGAAAAGTCAACTGTAATTGGTAAAACATGAAGTGAAACACAAAAAGAAGGATTTATCCACTCACATATGCACATTGAAAAATGAGTGAAACTACTCAAGTTTGTGTGTCTCACGGAACAAATTATTACTATCATGCATCTTTAGACCATGCAGGATAGATAATATGTTATAAATGGTATATATTGACATAAGCTAAACCATAATTCCTTAATAAGTTCAAAAGAACCTTTGACCCTAGCTAAAGTATTTATTAATTAAAATTATAATATATATGTCAAAAACCTAATAGCTTAATTGAAATTTTTTAGTGTCTAAGGTTCAAAGTTTACTAATAGGAATCTTAGAGGGCTGCAGTTTTCTTCAATTAGCTGTGTTAAAGGGGGGGGGGGGGGGGGGATATGGTGACACATTCATTAGCTAGATATGTGAAAAATATTATTGATGAAATGTATTGGTTAGAGGACTTACCACCACCTGTGGTGGATGCTTTGTACCAAGATTTACTACATCTTAATGAACAAACGAATTCATCACTTTCAAAAAAAAAAAAATTACAAATAGGATAGAATCAACATTGTAGTATTTATTCACTACAAAACGCGGGGGCCTTGGGCCGCGTTTTTTAAGCCGCGGCCATAGAAAACACGGCCCAAGGTGCGGCTAAAGCCCCGTTTTCAAAAATGCGGCCCAAGGCGAACCTTAAGGTCGCGTTTTATACATGGGGCCATAGATAGGTTCTGAGGCCGCGTTTTTTTGAGATAAAAATGCGGCCTAAGGACCTCCGCATTTTATTTTTTCTGAAACTTTTTTTTTTTTTTTTTGGTCTTCTTTTACTGTGGCCGCATTTTTAAAATGCGGCCCAAGGTTGAGCCTAAAGCCCCGTTTTTAAAAAACGCGGCTTCATAGAACCTTAAGGTCGCGTTTTGTACGAGGGGCCATAGACAGGTTCTGAGGCCGCGTTTTTTTAGATAAAAACGCGGCCTAGGGACTGGTCCTGAAGCCGCACGTTGAAAACGCGGCTCTAATTCTGTTCTGAGGCCGCGTTTTCTTGAGCTAGAAACGCGGCCTAAGGACTTGTTCTGAAGCCGCGTGTTAAAAACGCGGCTCTAGTTCTGGATGGGGCCACGTTTTTGAAACGGGGCTTCAGATTTCCCCTATAGCCGCATGTTAAAAATGCGGCTTTAGGGGAAGTATAAATACCAATGAGAAACTCTCCAACCCATCTACTCTCCAACCCATCAGATTTCAAGCGCTCCATCCGATCTACGATCTGACCCCTCATCACCTCCATCCGATCTGACCCCTCATACGCTCCATCCGATCTACTCTCCATACGCTCCATCCGATCTGACCCCTCATCACCCTCCATCCCCGGTCGACGAAATCACCACCGTGTCCGATCGATCCGAGGTCGCAGATCCAATCTTAGAGAGACTCAAAACCCTCAAATTAGTATGTCTTTTCTTCCCTTTGTTTTTAGGGGTTTTGTATTTAATAATTTTATTGGTTGTTCTCTTCTTCTTATTATTTTTCCTAAGTTGTTTTCGATGCGTAATTTGTAGAC
This sequence comes from Quercus robur, assembly GCF_932294415.1. Lineage (NCBI taxonomy): Eukaryota > Viridiplantae > Streptophyta > Magnoliopsida > Fagales > Fagaceae > Quercus > Quercus robur. Next base: position 32,512,493 of record NC_065536.1, on the reverse strand, counting down.
AACACCAATATTGACGTCACCACCGGCTGAGAGTAGCTTAACTGACATACTGGTGAGGAAACCTTCGTCTTCTTCGTCTCCAGGTGGGCTTCCTGTCGAATTATATAGCTAAATAAAAAAGCTCTCTTTATATTCTTCACTGATCTGACCCCTCATCACCCTCCATCTCCAACCCCTCATCACTAATTATTGAATTAGTGAGAGGATGATTATATGCTAATGACACTACATTTGCTAACTTTAAGAGTAATTTGTGTATTAATTTACTAAAAATGGAAAATAAAAGACTAAGTAATTTGTTTTAATGGATATTAACTAGTTCATAGTAATTTGTGATATAATATTATCTGTTTGCTTTTCTGTAGTTGCTGCCTTTTCAAATTTTCTTTTTGATCTTGGAGTTTATTTTAAGTATATTTTAAAGGTGAATTCTACAGTGTAAAGTATTACTCATTCAGAGACATAATGGTTTTTTTACCTTACCTTTATATGTTTTCCATTTTTGTCTTTGCGTGAATACCTTGCATTTCATGTGTTAGACATAAGAAAATTATCCTGGGTCTAGAATTTTTCCCATTAATTAAGTATTTCCTTCCTATTATATATTATTCCAATCATATATTTTCATGCTTGGGACTGAACAGTACACATTGCACCAGTTCTCTTTCCTGTTTGGTTTGTTTGGTTCATTATGAACTAGAAGTAAATGTGGATATCATAATGACGATGCTGCTTTAGACTTTAGCATGATAAGTAGTTGTGATGTCACCATCGTTTGTTGCCAATGAAAGAGCATTAGATGCATGTCCTTTTCAAACCACATTACTGCTTGTGGCATTTCTGCAGTGTGTGGACAAACTTGCAATTGCATGCATTCATGAACGCGCATGATGTACCTGCTTCCGCTGTTATCCTTGTATGGATATGTTTTCAGCTTTGAATTTCAATAGACCCTTATCCAACCTTGTTATCTGTTTTTATCATATTGCAACTTAGTGTCACAGGTTTTGTCTAGATTTTTTGCAGGAATAGATGCAGAATTCTTTAGTCACTGCTTAGATTCGTTGATGACTTATAATGCACTACTTTAGTGCTTGCATAATACTTTTTGTTATTAAACTAATCGGAGAAATTCATTCTGCCTTATGCTCGATTTGCTATTTGTTTATCTTTGTCTCCCTCAGTGTATGCCTTACCGTATGAACTATACATTGTATTGAGTATCTTTACAATTGTTTATTAATTCTTTTTTATCTTGATGTTTTTTTAATTTTACACCTTTTTCATATATAATTTAGCCATAATGTCATTTTGTGCTTACCAGGATGGTTGTTGTCGGATGTTTATTTGGCTTCTGATGATACTTTATTCCTTGAGATGCTATGGTGTGTTGCTTGAGATTCTATGGGTGTATGTGACTGAAACCTTTTGGCTGTGATCCAGCATACAAATGTTGACTAATCTGGATTAAACAAAGGTGTCCATATTCAATGCTTGCTTGGATTTCTTTTCACCTCACATGCTGTCCGCTTTTGATGTCTGAAAATTGAATTATAATAACAAGGATTTTGTCATGTGGATTGCATTATATCTCAGCAATGCTTATAATGTTATTGGACTAGATTTGTGGCATTCAATGCTTGCTTGGAATTTCTGTTTTAATTAAGAATAGGCCCTACCTTTCTTGCTTTATTAGACGCAGTGCACACCTATGTCCATGCATGTTTATTTTAAGATTATTGGATAGTTGCATGTAGGATAACTCCGAAAAACATATATTCTCTTCCTAATACAGAAATACACACAATTTGACAAAATTTAAAGTTTTACAAGAAAGATGCATTAGCAAGCTTTATTCTTCTTAGTCTATCATTTCTACCTTGACTAGTCTGTTCAGATCCATAGCCGATCCCAAATTTTGCTACTAAGGCTTGTTGTTGTTTGTAAAATTCCATGCTGGCAGTAGGTTTGAGTAACGAAACAATCTCCAACACCCCCCCCCCCCCCCCTCCTCTCTTGTGAATGAGGAAAATAAAGGGCATTGAGGAATTATCTAATATAGCCTGTCAATGGTTCTTAATTTTTGGGTGTGTTCCTAGTTCCCCAAAGTAGTGCAGGTACGATACCCATTCATAGATCTTAACTAAAAAAAACTTTTTTTATTTCATGCATCTTCATGAACTCATTAGGTTGTTGTATAGTCAATTTTAAATCTGAACTTTGTTGAGGAGTGACTTGTTGCATTTAATCTAACTTTTACGACTGTAAGAAAGAGGGAAGTTTAAAGTGTTTTGCTGAATTTTGATCATATGATAGGTAATCCTAATAAACAGTGAGAATTTATTGTACTTTCCAACTCCACCTCCAATTGAGAGCATGACCTTAAGTCCAAATTTTTGGCAAAACTTTATATCTTCACTAAGAAAGGTGCACCCATTGGATGCTGGGTTGCAATGACCATTAAGGTTGATTTCTGGGGTTTGGCCATTGCCAAATACGTTTAGGTTGGTAGTTGATAGGTTTCCCTCACTGACATTTAGACCCCAGTAGGTGGCGATGCTACCAGCATGAGAGGTTTTGATTAGGGTCATAAGGAATAAGAGGGAAAAGACTAAAGGAGTAAGTTGAAGATTTCTAGCCATTTTCGCTTGTCCCAATCTAAAATCTTGTGTCTCATGTGCTTTCATAAGACAATAAGAGGCTCCTTTTATAGAATTCAAATTTCAGAGTTAAGTTTGGAAACGTGACCAATCGTTTCAGTTTTAATACAAAACTTAGTCAAATAGGGTTGTATACTGTCTCAGTTAAAAGTTGTAGGTTTGTTGACACCTTCTGACGTTTTCAACATAAACCTGTTGAATTATCAAATAATAAAAAATAATAAAAACAAATAAATAAATGATCTAGGATCCATCGCTACATTGAACCTACAAAAGGACACATGTATAAGCAATTTTTTTTTCCTGATATTTTAATTTGCTTTAGTTTAATTTAAGTTTATACTTGTGAAGTTCATTTCTAGAAACTTGAATTCTGACCTTTATTCCTTTCCCCCACATTCTAAAAGTATTCATACTTGTGGAATGATCATAATACCAAAGGAGCGCATTGAAAATTTCTCAATTTTTTTGAAAGCGTAAATTTTGGGCTTTTAGACTTAAATCATGGATAATTATTAGGAAATTAAGAGTAAATTATTTCCTCAGCCTGAATTATATATAGTTCTAATATATATATATATATATATATATAACCAAAACCTCTAAAATTACTACAATTTTCTACGTCACCACTATTTTCTTTTTCTTTTTATTTTAGATTTTATTTTATTTTATTTTAAGTTTTCTATCTTATATATTTATTATTTCTCTTTATTTTAAGTAAAACTCTATTAGATATATGTTTCAAGAGCTTGAAAATTCTACTTCAACTAAAATTCTATAACAAAATTTTCAACAAATATAAACTCCTACCAAGGTTGAAACCCTTAATACTCACTCAAATTTTCAGCATTATTTAAATAAAAAAAACAAAAATTCTAATTTTATATTTGTAACACCATCTTTACTATTTATTTTGAAGAACCTGAGTCCAAATTTTTGAAAACTCAACACACGGTGAAAACCTTAAGCGTCAATTGCTGCCTTCCTTCTCTCTCACTCCAATCCAATCTCTTATCTACCCAAAAAACCCAAACGTAACTATTCAGCTTTCAAATAGTTGAAATTAGAACAATATTTAAACTAGAACATTTTAACATTTGATCTAAAAGTTTTCCGTGTATCACACGGATTAGCGACTAGTTAATTAAAATTTCCTTATTACTAAATTATTACGTAATATTGGTTGGGACAAGAGCTTTGTTGGTTTGTTGGCACCTTCTACATTTTCAACATGATGCTTAGGGATCAAATCTCCTCTCCTAATTATTGAATTATCAAAAAAAAAAAAAAAAAAAAAGGGTCCAAGATCCATTTTTGTGCCATAATTCAGGGGAGGCTCCTTTGATCAAGCTTAGGTTAAACTAATAATGCATATCTCTACAAGTGCTTTGTAGGTTTGTTGACACCTTATGACGTTTTCAACAAGCTTAGGGATCAAATCTTCTCTCTTAACTATTAAATTATAAAAAATAAATGAATAAATAAAAAACAAATAAATAAATGGTCCAAGATCCACCACTGCATTGACCCTACAAAGGGACACATGTATAAGAATTTTTTTTTGACTGATATAGAACTCTATTTTAGTTTAATCTAAGTGAATGTGTGTGAAACTTCTTTCTGGAGACTTGAACTCCGACCTTTGTCTCCCCCCCCCCCCCCTAATACCCAACAAGTATTTATATTTATGGAGTGACCATCACGCCAAGGAAGCGTAGTGGTAATTTCTTAATTTTTTGAAGGCATAAACTTTGGGCTTTTAGACTTAAATCATGGATTATTATTTAAGAATAAAAAAAGGATATTAATGCCACAGCTTGAATTATATATAGTTCAAGTTAATTAAAATTTATTGATTGCTACATTATTACATAACATTGGTTCGAGACAAGAGCTTTGTAAGTTTGTTGGCACGTTCTAACATATTCAACATGATGCTTAGGGTTCAAATATCTTCTCTTTTTACTATTGAATTATCAAAAAAAAAAAAAAAAAAAAGGTCCAGATCCACCATTGCATTGACCCTACAAAAGGATACAACATTTATAAGCTTTTTTTTTTTTTTTTTTTTTTTTATATAGAATTTTATTCTAATTTAATCTAAGTGTATGTTTGTGAAACCCATTTATAAACACTTGAACCTTGGTCTCTGTCCCTCCCCCTTACTCATACCCCCACAAACATTTATATTTGTAAGATCCAATCAAGAGTTAGTCTTTTTATTTTTTTATTTTTTTTAAATCTCTTTAAAAAAATTATTTTCAAGCGCTTTCTCAATATTTTTTTAAAAGGACCCAAAATTATCTTTGATCATGCCATCCATTTTTTTTTTTTCATTTGTATTCGATAGATACTTCCCTTTTTTTCCTTTTGTTGCATTGTATGTAACGTAGTTGTGGTCCTTTATTCTATTATCATTCTTTTTTTTTCTTTTCTTTTTTTGATGAGTTCTATTATCATTCTTTGTTGAATACTTAAATAAATGTATAAATAAAAATTAAGTTCGTGCACAAGGCATGTAGTTTAATTCAATTTTTGCGCCATAATTCGTGGGGAGGCTCCTTCAATCAAGCTTAGGTTAAACTAATAATGCATATCTCGGCCGTACGCAACCCCAAAACCTCATCAGCCTATTAAAAAAAAAAAAAAAAAACCCCAAAGCCTTATCACAATCAACCAAATTATTTCATCCTTATCAATTTGCTTTCTTGGATATGTTATCTTGTACTAAATTTATCTACAATTTTGACCTAACATGATATTACCCAATGTGAGGCCGGAATAATTCAATTAAAATATAACTATATTTTTAGATAAATATACATTTTTTTTTTGAAAGGGAAGATAAATATACATGTTAAAATATAACATTATTAGTTAAATTGAGCCTACATGTTCACAAATTTTTTTATAAATATATTATTATGTTTAGGTTTGACTTGTTTAATAGTTGAGTTGAGTCTAAACCTGGACTTGATATTGAGTTGCTTGCTAGACAGGTAAATATAAACAAGCTTCATCTTAATCAAAGTCGAGTTATTCTTAAACAACTCAATTCACTTATGGACCCGTCAATTAAGCACGCTTACTGGCGCAGGCTTTGGTTCCTGGTCTCTTTTGGGCCTAGGGGTTAATATAGCATTGAGTATGTCTAGTCTAATCGGGTATTAGGCTGAGACATGGGCCATTTTGTGTACCAGAAATGATTCTTCATCTTTAAGTGACACCCCTCCCTATCTTCTTTGTAAGTGTGATACAGCAACTCGCAACCCAACCTGATAAACAACAAATGAAGGACTTCGATGGATTCCCCTCGTTCTTGTTTAGTTCCTTGTCCATCAAGAATTTTAAGTGGGCCTTACAATAACACCTCAATCACCAATTTTCAATCACCAATTTTCTGATATTTGAGTTAGCATTTTCTGTCATGAATGATTTCTCTGCATTAAGCTTTTCTACTGGGTTCTCATGCTTATTTTGTTTCACAAATACAAGTAAACATAAACTTCCGTAAAATATGGTAGTTTTGACCATCAGTTCCATGTTGAATTGAGGACTTGTAAATGACACATGTTCATGGTTTGGTAAATAATGCAATGATTTCATCTTTGAATTGTTTTCAAGAGCCACTACGAACAGCAAGAAAAATTGGTTTTCAAATATAAGTTTGGAGCATAAATTTGCAAGAAGATTCCAAGAATTCAAAACTTGGCAACTTTTCTAGCATTCTTTGTATTGTTCTTATATGCAAAGGTTCACAGCCTTCCTTTTTCTTTGCTGATTGTTAGGTTTCACCCAAGACAGAAGAAACGGAGTTAATGGCTGCATGCACTTAGCATTTGAGTGTGCATTTGTAATGCTTATATGTCCCGTAACTCCTGTGTGCATCTATGACATTGCGCATTAATTCTAGCACATTTGATGTTGGGAACATGTTTTTTATTTATTTATAAAATGTTAGGAACATGTTAATTGAACTAGGAATCCAATTTCAGCCATGTCTTGAAATGTCAAAGATGGATGACCTAATTGGATTGATTCATTTTCTAGTCTTCCTTGCATTCCACTAAGAGGATCTGTATTTCATCTACTAGAATCCATTAGTTTTGATGGAAGTGTTTATTAAAGTCACATCATCACTATAATAATCGTGGCAGGACTTAATCATTGAAATTCTGAAATATGCAAGGAAGCGTCTGAATAAATGATTGAATAAATTTAGAGGTTTCTATGCAGCACAAAATCATGGAGTCATGCAAATAGTCTATCTCAGCAGATGTTGATGCTGCTGAAATTTATAAGAACTCTAACTGGCCAGCCATACATTAAAAATCATTAATTTTTGGTTTGTTAATATGACCTTTTGGTTTACCCAGGAAATTTAAAAATTCTTTGCAGCAGTGTTTTTTTGGCAGAGTAAGGAGAAAATGCTTTGACATGATTCATAGTGGCATATGCATATAAGTTTCTAACATAGGCAAACCAAGTTACAGTTATATAAGTCTCATTATATATGCAACAGTTACAACTTCTTATATAAAACTTTTCATGTTCTTTATTATGAATTATTTCTTAATTTCAGGTGCAAACAGTAAACAAGCCGTGTGAAAATTTCATCCAGATTGGGCATCAAAAACTGACATTCGCTACCAGGTTGAAGCTGAACCATAATTTATGCTTATTTCCCGTACAAAGAGAAATATTTTGCAACTTCATGTCACTAAATAGTATGCTGATGGAATGATTTTTATTTTGTTTGGGAGGTCTGAATTTTCTCTGGATATTTAGTTGTCTTTTGTTGTTAAAGTACATGATTTTCTGTTAAGGATGGACCTAGTAGGGGGATCGGACCCTCCCCCGGCCCAAATTTTTTTTTTTTGTTTTCGTAGGTATATTTTATGTTATTAATAGTTGGGCCCCTCCCTTCCACAACCTTGGCCCCTGTTAGCCAGCCCCGCCCAGACAACCTATAGGACCCTTTTCAACTTTTTGACGCAAGGGAGAGCAAGGTGATCAAAGAGAGGAGATTGGAGAGGGAAGAGAGTAGAGAGTAGAGACATGAAGCAGAGGGAAGAGAGAGAGAGAGAGAGAGTGTGAGGGAATATAAATCAATATATAGAAAAATAGACCAACCACCTACGTGAATAAAAAAATAATAAAATTTTTTCCAACACGCCACTATGCGGTTTTATTTATAGAACCACACTGTTGCGTGTTGGAAAAATATTTGAGATTTGAAACACCCATGGAACAATGATTTTGGTGTTTGTTTTCCAAATACCAAAAATTTGGCATTTGGCATTTGCCATTCTTTTCTAGAGCATTCACAATTGGCCATGCAAATGGCATATGTAAGCAAATTTTACCATTAAAGTACTAAAAAGGCCCCAGCATTTGGCCTTGTATTGGTCTAGTATCCTAAAAAAATAATAATATTTTTTGTTGTTGGCATGGGGGAGAAGGGAGAGAGAGAGATTGAATTATATTATTTTATTAGATAGTATATATTAATTTAATGAGTGGAATAGGAAAATAAAAATTGAGATGTTGAGGGTGTTGTAAAATAGTATGATGTAATTAATAAAGTACCTTTTTGAGATGGTAAAATAGAATAAAATAGGAATTCAAGATGTGAATGCCCTAATAGGAACAATTGGTACTTGAGCTCTTATCTTTTCAATATTAACCAAGTCTGGCGATAAATTATCATCATCAACCAACAATTCTTTTGGACTCGAGTTCCACTATCCAAATCAACAACTTCTACACCTGTTTCAGCACCCTCACAGACATCTGCCCTATCTTTACCGCACAAATCTACTAGATCATCCCAATTTGCAATTACTTTCCAATGAAAACTTCTAGCTTTTTCATGGGACTATCAAGCATGAAAACAAAAGACTATGATAGTTCAAAAAATTTTTTTTTTTGGGGTATTAGGGATCATATATACGAACTAACTAGTAGCACTCAAAGCTGCAACATTACAAAGTCTTACAAAGTTTTGTACAAATTTGACGAAGGCAAATCCAGGAATGCCATTTTATTATTAAACATAATGCAATTACATAATAATATAAACATTGTTTAATGCCCACAAATGAATACAAAAACAATATGAAAATCCACTTTCTACTTTAGCATGAGTTTGAAATTATTCCCCTGAGTTTGCTCTAAATTATGCAGTAACTTGAGTATTGGTGTACCGTTTCTGTTTTAACATAAGTCTGTAATTGTTATGTACTATTTATTTTCACGAGCATCCATCACATCTAATAGAGGCAGCTAATTGAAGGGATCTTGCCCCTTTTAGCTGCTTCAGCCTCTCCTCTTTCTTTTATATATACATCTTCTGCATTGTAGGTACACTGAGAAAAATTTTAGAGACCGAGAGCAAATAGATATAGAAATGGATAAGAAATTAGATGTTCACAATATCGCAAAAATACTTATCATAAATATGATTAAAAAATATGATTAAACAATATCGTAAAAAATACACATATATAAGACTATCTTTAATCATTTAATCTTCATAACATTATAACAGATAACGCTATGAAAATTTGGGATTGATTCACCTATCAATTCCATTTCGAGATAGTTTTAAATTAAAATTCTATTTGAGCACACCACTGGAAATATAGTTTGACCATACTTGCTACTCCAAATAATTCAAGTCATATGAATGATTTTCCCCCCTCATCACCCAAGTAGATTAATTAAGATTTTAAGAATATAATTACATACAAGTCCTAGAAAAGCCCAAAATTGAAAAGGATGAAATCAATCTAAAAGCATTAGCACTATCATGCAATATCCAAGACAGCCACTTGTAATAAGCACTATGAGAAGCAAATATACAACAAAAGATCATTAAATAGAACAACTCATCATCATCAAGAATATACCTTCTTTTCTTGTTACAAAAGACACATGGGAACTTAAAATTTAAACATTTTATACTAAGACAATACAAAATCAATAATAATAATAATAATAATAATTACTTGCAAGAAAAAAAAAACCTAAATTGATGGAGTCCTTCATAGAAATAAAAAATCTTTTCTTGAAATTTTTTGCTCATTCAACAAAATTATAAATAGACCATTTATAAAAAAGATTTTTTTTTAAAAAAAACCTGTATTTCTTTACCAACCATGCACTCAAGTAGAAAAAAAGTGTTGTTTTTTTTTTTTTTTTTTTACTCCAACAATTTATTATTCAAAACATGTTATGACTGTCCAAAAGAATAACAAAATAAAATTATGGCAGACCAAGAGAGATTATAGGCGTCTTTGTTTTTCGTAGAAGCAAATATAGGCGACTTCGACAAAAAAATAATTAATAATTCTAATATTATGATATTCAAATCTTGTAGTATTAATCCATTAAATGCATCAAGCTACAATAGTAAATAGTCTCACAAAATTCTACACCAAAGTAAAATGCAGAGCAACAAACAAAGAAAAACAAGATAAAGAATTCGTGAGTTTTGTCTAAATTGTTCAATATCCATTTACATTCCAGATATTATACCTAAATGCAAACAATTAATTTGAGGTATCATAATTTGTGCGAGGGTATGAAGGAACATATTAAAGTTGAAATCAAGAAGATCTTAATGTTTGTGATTAAGCCCAAGTTAGTACCCCTTAAGCCCCCATTTGCTTTTCTATGACAGAAAGCATTAGTAAACTAAAGTCCACAACATTCTAATAAACTAATGGTAATTTCACGACAGATGGGACCCCCCTTTTTCTGGTCTGAATTGTAAGTATTAGAAAACTATAGGCCACAACATTCGAATAACCTAAACAGAATTTCACAATAGATGAATAAAAATGAAATGCATAGATACTCCTTATGAGCCAAGTAATTGAGCATCATGGTATTATAGACTTAATAATTATTAAGTTTTTAATAATTATTACAATTACATGAATTTGGTATTTGTTTTCATATTTTGTAAACACTTATGCTTAACTACTTTTACAACTTATCACATTGAGTTAGTCTAGGACAAGTGTTATATGTTCTAAGAAAATAGCCGCATACTTGGGTATGTCTGTTCTTAACAAATGACAAATGAATGTAATTATAATAATTAGTATCTTTGTAGTAACAAATCTTGGTGTAGGTAAAATTCCGTAAATATTGTATCGCAATGGACAAAAGTTGGATGGAGAAGCGGAGGGGTACAAGGGAATATTTTGAAGGTGTAAACCAATTTGTGGAATTTGCTGCTCCATCCGCGCGGAATGGGAACATCTTATGTCCTTGTGTGAAATGTGTGAATTTGCTTATACAACCGCTAAATGTGGTATGTGAGCACTGTTGGGCTTCGGGGATGCTTAAAAATTACAAAGTTTGGAAATTTCATGGTGAATCGGCGGCTGCTACGCCAGCTACCGAATGTGGGAGCTCTCATGTGCAAGAAACCCAAAATCCATATGGTGATTTCCATGGGATGTTGCACGATTTGTGCCCCCCGCATGAAATCCCACCCGAACCAATGGAAGAAGGTCCAACTGCGCAATGTCCGGGTGAAGGTCCGAATGATGAGGCCAAGAAGTTTTACAAGATGGTAGATGATGTAGACAAACCTTTATATGAAGGTTGTACAAAATTTAGCATTTTCTCAGCCATTGTCCTGTTGTTCCAGTTGAAGACTCTGTGTGGTTGGACAAATAAGTCATTTACTCTGTTGCTTCAAGTCCTGATGGATATGCTTCCTTCAGACGCTAAGTTGCCAAAGGACCATTATGAGGCTAAGAAGATAGTTCGAGATTTGGGTTTGGGTTATGAGAAGATCCATGCTTGTCCCAATGATTGTATGCTGTTTTGGAAGCAAAATGTTAACCTCGAGGCGTGTCCTTGTTGTAAAGCTTCAAGGTGGAAAACAAATGAGGCATCTGTTGCTAGTAAGCATGCTTCATCCAGTAAGGGGAAGAAGAAAGCTGCGAAGATCCTACGGTGGTTCCCCTTAAAGCCAAGATTGCAGCGACTATTTCTGTCACCCGATCTGGCTAGTTCTATGAAATGGCATGTTAATGGTCGTACTGATGATGGGGTAATGCGGCATCCTGCTGACTCAGATGCATGGAAAATGTTTGACAGTAAGCATTTACACTTCTCATCTGACCCTCGTAATGTCAGACTTGGATTAGCTGCGGATGGGTTCAACCCCTTGGGAATTATGAGTACTAGTCACAGTACGTGGCCTGTCATGTTGGTCCCGTACAATCTCCCACCTTGGCTGTGCATGAAACGGTCATCTTTGATTCTATCATTAGTTATTCCTGGTCCTATCTCGCCAGGGATTGCTATAGATGTGTACTTGGAACCGTTAGTAGAAGAACTAAGGGAGTTATGGGATGTTGGAGTACAAGCATACGATGCATCTTCAAAAGAAGTATTCCAATTGCGTGCAGCATTGATGTGGACCATAAATGATTTTCCTGCATACGCAGATTTGTCGGGTTGGAGTACCAAAGGTGAGTTGGCGTGTCCTTCTTGTGCCGTGAAGACCGAGTCTCGATATTTGAGAAATGGTCGCAAATTCTGTTACATGGGACATCGGCGATGGTTGGATGTTGACCACGATTTCCGCAAAGATGGTCTGTCATTTGATGGATCTATTGATACTCGATTGGCTCCTGAACCACCAGTCACATCTGACATTATTGTGGAAACTGAACATTTACTTGGACGTTGTCTGGGTAGGAAATGTCAGCTTGCTTACAAAAAAAGGAAGAGAAGGGAGGCAGACCAGAGTGGTTGGAAGAAAAGGAGTATATTTTTTACCTTGCCTTATTGGGAGGATCACAAGTTGCGACACAATCTTGATGTGATGCATATAGAGAAGAATGTGATGGACAATATACTAAAAACACTGTTGAACTTGAAGGATAAAACGAAGGACAATTACAAGGCACGCCTTGACTTGGCGGACATGGGGATAAGGAGTGAACTCCACCTACAACGAAAAAGTGATGACCAGTATACCATACCAGCTGCATGTTTTCATATGACTTCATCAGAGATAGATGATTTCTTGCAAGTTTTGAAGGATGTAACAGTGCCCGATGGGTACGCTTCCAATATCTCACGGCGTGTGAATATGAAAGAACGCAAGATTTCTGGTTTGAAGAGTCATGATAATCACATATTGATGCAGCAACTTTTTCCCATAGCATTACGTGGGTCTTTGCCATCTCATGTTAGTAGGCCTTTGATAAAGTTAGCTTGCTTCTTTAGAGAAATTTGTTCCAAAACCCTTACGGTTTCAGATATTGTGACTAGTGAGGCAAAGATTGCAGTGACATTGTGTGAATTGGAAAAGATATTTCCTCCATCCTTCTTTACAGTGATGGTACATTTGGTCATGCACTTAGCTGCTGAAGCTAAGATTGGTGGTCCAGTGCACTACCGTTGGATGTATCCCATTGAGAGGTAAGATGTGTGTAATATTATTGATCAACTTCCAGTTTCATGTGCGTGTTCGAATTACCATTGCCAATCATTAATCTTATCATTCCTTTATAGGTACCTCTCACGTCTTAAGTCTTAGGTACGAAATAGAGCTGCTCCGGAAGGGTCTATTGCTGAAGGATACATAGTAGAGGAGTGCTTAACATTCTGTTCACGGTATATGGAAGGAGTGGAAACTATATTCAATCGACCCACCAGGATGATTGAGGAGTCAATGGGGGTGGTTTCGATCATGACATTAAACAATAAAGAGTGGACCCAAGCCCATCGCTACGTTTTATTCAATTCTGAAAACATCAACCGCTTTCGTGAGTAAGTATTACATATACAAATATAATTGCACGTCAATCCAGTGTACGTAAGGTCTATTAACCCTAATACAATTGCCTGCACAGGATGCACAAAAGATTGATAGAGGATGAACTTCGAAAAGGCCACAATCATAACGTTTCCGATGCCATTATATATAAGCACCACATGGAGAAGTTTTGTATTTGGTTTGGGGGTCACGTACGTATGACATTTTCAACTTATTAAACTTGTAACACTGTCTCAACCATGATTAACTGTACTGATATGAATTATTTTATTTTGGCCAACTGATGTTAGGTGATGTCCCTCACTGGTGCTGATAAGGAAAGGGAGGGAGTTAGTGATACCCTTGTTGCATTGTCCAAATGGCCGTATATTTATGTAAAGCGGTTCAAGCATTATGTAATAAATGGCTTAAAATTTAGGAGTGTAAATGATGAGGCAAATAGGAAAACGCAGAATAGTGGAGTTAGTGTGGCTACTGATGGGGGCAATACTTACTATGGTATTTTAACTGATATAATTGAGTTGAATTATTCTGACAATATCAAACATGTGTTATTCAAGTGTAAATGGGTTCATGACCAACATAGGAGAGGATATAGGACTGATGAATTTGGGTTTCCTATGGTAAACTTTACACACTTCATACATGGTGGGGATAAAATGATAGATGAACCATACGTTTTGGCATCTCAAGCTACACAAGTTTTTTATGTGGAAGATAAAAGGCACAAAGATTGGTATGCTGTTGTCAAAACAAAAGCTAGGGACGTGTTTGATGCTGGTGTTGGTCCCCAACGGGAGGAGGATGACATATATAGTTTTTCTGAAAATGTTCCCTACAAAATAAGTAGTAATGAGGTTGTGAGTGACAACCTTCGTTGGGCTCGGGATGATCTAGAGGGAATGACAATTGATGCCTCCATCATTGCTGAAAGAGATCTTCATGGAGTAAACAATGAGGATGAGTTTATTGACGATGAGTCTGACAATGAAGACGACAACAAGGATGAGTACACCGAGGATGAGTAGTGTAATAATTTAGTAGTGTATTATGTGTTTGGATGTTACAGTTGTTAATGAAAACGTATTCATTTATGAATTAGTTGGAATGCCTCTGTGTAATATTTGTTGAATTTGTTAATTCCTCTTCATATTGTTAATTCCTTTAATTTTTACTTATGATGTATCCAATTCCTTCCCCTCTTCGCTATTGGATTTGAAATTCATTTCTTATGAACTTGGATATATGATCGTGTGGTGTTAGGGTTTCTTTTCGTTGTGGTTGTAGTGTTTGGCAAATAGAAGCTCTTAAACTTGGATAGGGTAGTTTATATATTGTTAGATATTAAAATAAGTTATTTTACCCAAATATTGATATGGCTAGGACTGAAACCATTATTCCGAAACTAGGTTTATATCATACCATATAGATTCGAACCAACTATCATGTTAATAAATAGGTATGGTTAGGATCGAAACTAGTATTCCAAAACTAGGCTTAGGTCATACCATATTGATTTGAATCAACTATCATGATAAGAAGTAAGTATGGGGAGCTAATCCACTCGAGCCTAGTCCTAGTTCAAAAAGGAACACCTGTACAAGTGAATATACCTACCCCTCCAAATATACACACTCAAATCACCTTCGTTTTGTTCACCAATGCAATACATTGTTTGAGCTTAGCGTGTCTAATAATCGAGCTTAAGCTTGTGATTAGATTTGACTTGTTTGCAAACAAACGTTTCCAAGCAGTGTTTTTCGCAAATGTTAATATCAGTAGGCTCATCTACAGTCAAACCTAAACACACACCAAGATTGAGTTTGACAATGAGTTGGCGTGTGGATATCACTGCATCCCTTCTGCTTGTGGTCGGGGTGACTTGTTTTAATTTTTTTATACAGAGGAGTTAGTGTTGAGGTTCTTGACCCAATAAAAAAATGGAAAAATGAAACTGACTGTTGGTTTTCTACGCAACCTTCCTCTAGAAAATATACTCGCCACGCTCTTCTGTAAAGCGTGTGTAGTAAACAAAGCCCTCTTCTAGGACCTGCCCAAATGGATTTTTCCACTTATGGTGATTTCTACAATTTTACGCTCTTTTCACTGGCACCATAAATGGAAGAGCACTCATATAGAGTCTCGTAAAAATTAATAAACAAACAATGTCAATTTGAACTTTGGCCCATTTTTGTAAGTGAAAGTTTGGTTCACCCCATTAAGCTCATATTTATATTAATTTATTTTTGAGGACTCATGTTTAATGTGTATATCATTTGGTGGGGACATT
The DNA here is from genome assembly GCF_932294415.1 of Quercus robur. NCBI lineage: Eukaryota > Viridiplantae > Streptophyta > Magnoliopsida > Fagales > Fagaceae > Quercus > Quercus robur. Next base: position 32,496,727 of record NC_065536.1, on the reverse strand, counting down.
GTAAAAAATAACAATTTAAAAACATAACCTCATCTTTTAAAGTAATTTGTATACAAGACTACCGTGCACTATTATGATGATTGAAGGTAAATGTTAAACAATTATTTTTACATTAATTCATCACTTTAAAGTTGTGGTGATATTAATAGAAACGTCATATCTCTAGACTGTTTTTTCTTTTTGATAAATTGATAGCTAAAAAGAGATTTGAATTATGTACGTATTTGTTAGAAATATCAAGAGATGTAAGTTAAATTACAAATTTCTTATAATAATAGCCTCATTAAGGACTCGATAGTACATATGGCACTGCTTATTGTTGCTACATAACATGGGGTTGATGAGAATAGACCAAAAAGACTCCATTTCTTTTATTTATTTATTTATTTTTAGTTACAAGGCAACGACCATGACTTGCTCCTCTAAAAATCATCAAAACCCAATTTTGAAAATTTTCTCTTGGAAACATTTTCTCTTCATATTCACTAGGAGAAAAACT